>NC_046384.1:23481990-23721990 GCF_011125445.2 Fundulus heteroclitus
CTGACTCAACGGCCATAGCAAAAGGACGACACACCATTATAAGAGGCAAGCTGAGCACAAAACCAGCTGACCCCTCTGTACAGAAGTGCCGGTTTGAAAAAAGGAGGTCTCTTCCATGATTGGAACGACTGAAACCGAAGCAACTGAAGACATAAACACTAGAAGTGTGCAGGCCAGCAAGCGGAAATAAAACGAAGAGCATGCACATTGGTGTTGCTTGAGTCGAAGGACAGGACTGGTCAGAGTTTTTACAAGCCTCCACTCTCACATAACCTATTGACCATCCAAGGATGAACAACCATTTTACACAGGATAAAAACGTGTTCTGAACAGGATACCAACTATAGGCTTTAACGTTAGGGTATCAGTAATCACCCATTCCAAAGATGTTTTGTGACACATGCACGTTGGAAACGTAGAAATATTTGAGAGAACCATAACAACTCAGACCAACTGTTTTAAATGGGGGGGGGCCGAGGGAAGAGGACTGATAACTTTAGTGCCTCGTTTAGCAGCCTTTAGGCTCCAAGCAGTTATTCTTTGGGTTTCACACCAAACCAGTAAAAACCATAGAACCATTCTGGTTCTATGAAAATAACTGTAAAACAAATTTATATTGTTCTCACAATAAGATAAAATGTGACCTTACAACATTTGCAGTAATGGTGAAAACTGTTATTGTAGACAACTGTACCTGGGGTTCAGTCCTTGGGGGCTTCTTTGGCAGATAGGCCCAAGGAAAGGGGTCAGAATAAAGCCTCTTTGAGAGAAAAAAAGGTTGTTACAGGTCTTGTTGTCTTTACAGCTCAAATAACTAAATTAGCAGAGCTCTTCAGCCTTGTTCAATTTTGGACTCTGTTCCTGGGGCTGGAAATCCAAAGGCGTGTGACCCACACTTTGCATCATTCGTCTGCATAGGTTACATATAATGTCCCATGAGAAAAACCTCATACTGCCCCTTGCAGTTCATTGTAAAATATGGTAAGTTTATTTATATAGCACTTTTCAGTAACAAGTGCTGTACATGAACCATACCTCTGCTGCGCAGAGATCCACACTCTGCGGCCTCCACAACCCGAGCGCATCAAACAAAGTCATCCCAGGCCGAGATTCACAAGGACTGAGACCAGCCACTGGCTCGCCACCCCGTTCCCAACTTACTAGGTTTATTGTTGCTAGCGTGTACGCCAGGCGTGGGCTGCCTAAAGGCTCCCACATATTTGGGCATACTGTGCGCATACTGTGAGTTTGCCCGACTCTACGCAGACTTTTTACCCTGCATAGTCGAGCGTACTGTTGCCTACATTTTTGGTGGCAAATTCCTACAACTCCCATACTTTCTGCCAGCGGGACGAAGCGGTGGAACGGATGGTAAAAAATTTGTGATTAGCTAGCTGAGCACCTAGAGCCGTTTCTTTTCCAGCAGGCTCCCACCGCACACCTGTCAGTGAGAACAGAGAGGGACTGTAATGCTGCGCGTCCTTGCAACCGTCTGCTTGGAGCAGCTCAGTGTATCAAGCTTGGTGTCATGTAGAAAACAGGTAGTGACACAGTTTATCATAATGCTCCAAATGTCCATTGAGCGGAGCGGCTTCACTGCTTACCAAAGTCATACTTATACAATTTAACAGATTTTTGAGCGCACTGTACCACATAAAATCGGTTAGTAAGCTCAACGGTAATAATATATAAGGTACACCGGATTATAAGGTGCACTATCAATTTTTGAGAAATTTAAGGATTTTAGAGTCTGAAAATGACGGTACTCACAGATAAGTTGTCAATCCTTTATTCAATGAGTGCAGAGATTGCTGTTAAAAGAATGCCAGTGCTCAAATCATCCTTTCAACCATTGCCCTAATATTAGTTGATTGAGCTAATATTCACTGGACAACACCTAACAGACTTAGAGTTATTTAATAAACATTAAATAACTTTAAAAAATGGGGAATGGCTCAACAAGTCTCAATGTTTCATGACAGACCTCTTCTTGATGAAATGTTGCCATCTAAACTGACCAAATATGTTGACCATTTAGTCATCATTCTTGGAAGCATTCAGAATTCAAACATTTAAAACAACAATGAAATAATCTCGCCCTAATTGGTAAACTGGGCCCTAAAATAGGACAGCACTACTCCTTATTGTTGTTGACATGTTTTTCTGCTCCTTCAAAGGATCATTTTCATCTGTTAAAATATGTTTATTGAAAGGCAAATGATTTGTCTTTTGAAAGACGAATTGATAAATACTGTTTAAAATGATAATCAACAAAAAAGGGATGCTATTTATTTTGAAAAAGAGCCAATAACAAAACAGATTGAACTTTCAAAGAGCTCCTTTGGTTGCAGTTTGACAGTACTGCAAACTGGTTCATTTGCAGTTAATTACATTTCCACCCAGTAGCTGTTTTCTCCCGTCCCGTCTTCTTTACATGTGTGGCTTTTTGATGGTCTGATGGCGGTTTAAAAATACATCTCCAGAACCAAAATACACCTTTTTGGGAATCTTTGGTCCAAACAGCAAGCTGCAGCAGCGGTAAAAACAACACACATACTGCACGGCAGGAATTGTCCTCGTGCCAAGTGTGAAGTCACAGTCATTAAAATGTGACAATTACCTGATTTTAAAGGCAATGGGAGCAACATGTGTTGGGAGGAGACATGTGGGATGGGGATGGTGAGTGAGATAGCGACCCTTGTGAAAAATGCAAAGCTTTGTTTAGTAAAGCGACGCAAGTGAAGTGGAGAGGCAAAGATATCACAGTTTCTGCTCACATCTGTAGATTCTGTGCAAAATGCAAGCATAAAGCTTTTTATTTTGAATTCTTGCCACACGTTGGAGTTTAAAATCAGGATAACATGATGGTTTACACAGTATCAGACACACTTGGACATAAACCAACATTTTAATCATATACAGACCTTAATTAACTTTCATAGCTTGGAAGATCTAAAGCATTACAGAGTCAGAAGTGAGAGCTTTTTGATAAGATACTTGTCACCAACGGCAGCAAAACTGCAGCCACCATCAATGCCTGGCCGAAATTTGAAAATTCTCAGCAGATTATTCTTTACTTCTTACCACTGTGCCCAAAAACGTAAACTTAGTTAAATTATGTTGCTTGACTAGAAAACCTGGTTCTGGTGTCTGGTGTTTCATGAACATCTTATCTGAGCGTGAGAGTTTGGACTATCTTCTGGACCTTGGAAGGTTGGCAAATCCAAATGATTTCTACACTGGAGTGAAAAAGTATTTGTGCCTTACATGTTTCTTCTGTTTCTGCTTTTATTATCACACTTAAATGTTTCAGTTCAATCAAGAAATCTTGATTTTAGGCAAAGATGGATAAATACAACTGCCTCTGTGTTGAAACATAAATGAAATAGAATTAATCATAATTGTTCTGAAAGCTGAGGTCAAGTTCTCTAATTACACCCAGGTCTGATTACAGCCTTACTAGTAGAATCAAGAAAAATCTTAAATTTAATCTGTCTAACCATATGGAGTAGGATAAAAGATATAAAAATTACCAAACAAATTACATCACGCATAGAAAAATTTAAGGACAGAGTCAAAACAAAGTCACTGACATTTATAAGTCTGGAAAGGTGTTACAAAACCCATTTCTGAGAAATCAGGTTTCTTATGAACCACAGTGAGAGCCATTATCCACAAATAGGGAAAACATGTGGAGATATTTTTCCAGAACAGCACAGCCGACAAAAATGACCCCAAGAGTTTACCAACAACTCGATCAGGAGATTAAAGAAAGTCTTTATAATTGACCAGTAAGCTCACCTGTGAAGTGAAAACTATTTTTTAACTCTACTTAAGTCCAATTCCGTTCCTGTGCCTCAGTTTTAAACAGGCAACCCATGCGTGAAAATCCTATAATATGGCTACAACAAAACAATTCTCCAACATAAATTCAAAATTCATCCACAACAAAAAGAAAAAAAAAACATTATTTACTTTGTCTGATAATACAACTTAAGTATGATTAAATAAAATTTGGTTGAAAAAGATCTAAGAGAAATACAAAGTTTTGCCCAGAAATACTTCTTTTAATGTCTCTTAAAATCTTCCAGAAGACAGCCCAACCTAGGAAATGCAGAAAAGGCCTTTAAAGTTGCTCAACAAAGGCGGTGCAGGTTAACAGGACAAAAATGATTATGGCATTAATGTAATACATTTAAATAATACATCTGAGTCTTGTGCATTTTCAAAGTGGACTCCTGATCCAATTTGTATTACACGTGAGTAATAAATTCATTCATCTTTTAATTACATATCATTACTGAGTCATACTGATAACAATGGATTACCCGCTGTAGAGTGTAACTAATTGCTAGACACCCTCAGTACGAGTTAATCAAGAGTTTTCCACTAAGGAATCATCACACAGTAATCTAATATACTGGAATGTTCTATTCTGGAGTTGGCTACTTCCCACTGCTCCCCTCTCCTCTGCATGTAATATTCATGACAGCCAGTTGTTCCCTAGGAAAAAAAACCTTCTCCTCTCCCCACCAGGTGGGAAAGCAGGCAGGCGTCTTCCGACAAAAAAACCTCGGTGCTTTTTATAGACTCCTCACTTAACGGTTGAAGCTGTCCCTGGGTTCCTCTTAGCTATTGTAATCCATACACAATAGCCACACATTTAATGGGAGCAATGCCTGCAATAAAGCGGAGGGTGCATTTTGCGGGGAGCAATTTAGCCTTCAAACAATATGCCAAGGTTTGGCTTCTTGGGGCTGCTGTGTTGTTGGAAGTGAATACACGACGCAGTCATTACGGTTTTCGACATGATGATTGCAAATTGAGAAGAGAGGGAGGCAGTCAAGTGCAGCAAGCCTCGGATACTTTGAAACCAAACTAACATGGCATCAGCGTGGTTTCGTTGAAGTCACCGTAAAGTCCAGCAGCTTTCTCTTATCTCTGACACATTTAAGGCTGAACAGCACCTGGATTCAAGCTGAAGCACTGCAAGCATCCCACTCCAACATCATGATACACATTACGCTCCATCCTCTATGCTGTCGGGACAATAAAAAGCAATCTTTCTCACTTCACTGGAACAATTACTGTACAACATAACTCCCCTGAGATCCAGCAGGTATTCTAAGAGGAAAGTTACCTTTTTTTGTTAATAGCGACAATGGTGTCTCCTTCCCTCTATTTCCTCTTGGCAATAAGACACACTAGAGTAAGAGTGGTAACACACTGGGATGATATGCCAAGCGTGCTGTTAAACTACTTCCTGTCCACAGCAAGCACCAAGGATTTTGTGTGTTTCCCAACAGTTGAGCTTGTGGTTTCTACTATCCCAAGAAAGTATAGTGCAATGCATAAGTTTGGAGCCAAAGCAATTTTTCTTCATACGGTGCCTCAAATGGAGGGGTCTTGATGCATAGTTCTCAAGGCCTTCTGAGTGTACTTTTACAAAAATCTGCATTATTCCTTTTTGCTGAAGAAACAATTTGATTCCTGCAGTAATGTCAGTTCTAGTCACTCGGTCATCAAATCTGAAAACCACCCAATATGATTGAGAACATTTCCAGGGACATGGTGGACAGAACAGATTGTCTTGGCACTCCACAGACCAGAAGTGGTCTCCCCACAGGATCTGTATGCACCAACCAGTAATAGAAGCTCAATACAGTCACATACACTAAAATGTCACTAGTGTTTTCTTGTCTACCTTTCCATTCCCAGTCCATAGGGTTTAAGATGAGGTTGGCCCAGCCTTTGATGGTCCAGCCGTTCTCCTCTTCTGGGAAGAATTTCATAACACTTTTGAGGTGTATTTAGGGGAATTTTTGACTGCTCATCCAGAAGCACATTAGAGTTTAGCCACTAATGGTGGACAGTAAGGCCTGGCTTAAGCTAACAAAAACATCATTACCTGTACTACTCGTACTGAAGACATTTTTACAATAGTTGAAAGAGAAACTCTGCTGGATGTTGTTAAGATGCACACAACATCTAACAATCCAGTGGAAGAAAATTTTAGATGAACTGAAACTAAATCTCTGCTCGTTTTTCCTGTGGTGGTGGGCACAGTCGCGCTAACCCACAAACAGATAATTGCAGAGCTAACTTTTCATTCATCGTGAACTTTAGAAACTGTTTGCAGACCGGTTAGTATCCTCTTTATTGGCTTTGATACCTATAAGTACGCTAACAATGTTCATCCGCAGTTTATGTCACATTCAAACAATATTGCAGGCCGGGATACCACGGGAGAACAATAAAGTGTAATTTTTTTGTTTTAACCCACTAACTGAACGATTAGGTAACAACTTTTTATTTATTTATGTATTTATTGCTTTTTAACAAAAGTTCAACATGTCTAATTCCACAACTACGAAACGAGAGAGAGCCGACAGAATCCGCTGCTCCATGTCAAAGCGAGCTCCCAGCAGCACAAGGGCTGTAGTTTCTGTCAGGAGAACTAGTTGGCACAAAACCTGCTGTCCTCTGCGTCCATATGAGCCGCTGACTGAAATATTTCCTGTCAACAAAGGTTTAAACCAATGTCTTTGGTGATCATATTGTTGGTGTTAAAACTCTATTTTCTGTATGGTAATATGTTTTTTTTATCAGATACAACAAAAAGTTGTAAAAACTTTTGTTCATTATGTGACTGACGGATAAAATGCCCAGAGATCCTCTGTAAATGTTGTATAGAGAAGTTTCACTGCCGGAACTACAGGGCTGCCATTTTTGTCGGTTTCTTCTAAAAACTTCCAGCTTGTGCAGCCAGAGGGTATTTTTTGGTTTGCGGTCTGCGTTGTGAGAACGCTGTATTGTGTTAAATAAAGTCATAAAAGGGTCACGTCGTCTCCACCTGCATAAGCGGCCCCCGACCGCACGCAAACTCATTCATACACTGGCATGGTTGAACATCTGCCTTCATATACACCAAATTCCCATGATTGTGTATCAGCACGCATCCCACGGGATTTGTTTCACCTAAGGACCACACGTGATTTGTAAAAATTGCTGAGATTCTCTGTGTTGCTAATCCTGTGCGAATGTCAGTAATTTGCTAAATAAATAATATACTGTATTTTGCTGAACTTTGAGGTCCTGTAGTAAAACTAATCCAATGAGAACAGGCGGGCATCTCTGTAATTTGGACAGAAATGGGCGGGACCCCATACATAAATAGGCAGTTTTTTGGTTTGCTTTGTTTTTTAGTTTTTTGTTTTGTTTCCTAGGTGCATTTTTAATCTCCGTTTGGCTAAGAATGGAGGCTGCCTTGGAGTGTTCAGAAAACCCGGGGTCCAGGGCCAGCAAAACCCTGTTGGTAAACCAGCCCAGTAGCTTAGCCACCCGCCACACAGTAATACAGAGCCCGTCGCTATACTGTATAAATGCATACATTTAGTGTTGACTTTTACTGTTCGTAAAATTGGCGGGGTGAGGGGTGATGGGTATGTATGGGGACAGTCAATCGGCTCTCGCTGTCTGTAAAATGCAACTACAGAGCGATAGACAGTAGAAGGAGTTCTGTTAGGAAAAAAACAAAACAAGCCCAAAACTGCACATTAAAAAACAAGCCCAAAAACCACGACTCACGATATCTGTAGGCAACTTTAGAAAAAAGAGAGCCCAAACACGCTCATAAGCGAAATGTTGGCTGCACTGTTTCTATTACACAGCCGCTCACATGCGCATTAAGCAGCAGAGATGTCTGTAAATTTCTGCAAATCTCAGGCTTTGGTTATCCCGTGCAAATGCACCACATAAAAAGCTGACATAGGGGGTAACTTCTATATTACATGGAGTCCACAGATATCCCGTGCGGATAGAGCTTTTGGTGCTTTGATAAGCTTCCGAGCTTTTCAGGTTGTTCACAGTGCTCCCGTCTACAGACTCAACAAAGTATGAAAATATTTTTCCTCGTTGGAACAACAGGCCATTTCATCATATTATCCTCCCTGTTCACTATTGTAACTTAATGAGAATGCACCATGATAGAGCCATCGCCATCCAGTGCAAATAAACGCTGACTTTACTCAACCGGAAATGACTAGCAGAATTAGCTGAATTGCTGAAGTAAACTGGAAATACTTGTTAATACATATTTTATGCTTTTATGCTAAGTTGTCAACGGCATAACACAGCTCTGGTCCATCCATTGAGCTAGGAATTTTACACTTTAATGATTTGGAGGTAATAGTGAAGTTCCTCTGACAATGGTGTACTACTGGACTGAAATCAAACTAAAAAGCTAAGTCTGAAGAACACCTTTGAATGAAATACCTTCAGAAGGGTTGGATCCCTGGAAGCAAAACGTAAAGAAAGAATGGATGGTAATGTAAGATGGGTTTCAAAGGTATTTGGAGGTTGCTCACACCATCCTGGCAAGTATAGATAGCTGTGGTGTATTATAATCAGGAAGATTCCAGCATCTCAGCTTGTCATTAATAATGACAGAGCTCACTACTAAATACATGTCCGCTGTTAATTACCAGAGGCCATGTCTGTTAAATATCAGATTGCGTCTTCTAAATAGTGGGCAGTTCTCCCTCGTAGTCTCATCTGTCACTGTAAATGTCATCACTTTATTCTCTCGCCGGCCACTGTGACAGGCCCCACTTTGAGCCCCACTTTATCTCCTTTGCCGTCCATTCTCCCCGCTTACAAAGACACCCCCCCCCCCCTTTCCGTTCTTTCTTCCCCCATCCCCAACCTACTACACTACTCAGTGCTGTATCCGCTTTCCACACGTGGCAAATGATTGCCGCGGTGAAGGTATTTTCTGTTTCAATCTTACATTTTCCCAAGGGTGAACAAAAAAAGAGGGGGGAACGAGCCTTCTGCAGCTGGTTTCACTGAGAAAATTGTTCAGAATTGCCTCATTCCAGGGCAGATTAGCGAATGCATACAATCCCAGGCTAAGTGCTATTGTGCACCACAATTTGGCCATTATACTTTGTCTTTTCCATTTAGAGAACCCCTACCCAATTAAAGTAATACAGCCCTTCCAATACCTGCTCCCAATTAAATCTGGGCGGTATTACCTGCCTTGATAGAGCTGGTCGCAGCTCCTCAACACTCACTTGCATTCATTAGGCCTATTCAACGTGACGGAGCTGATGACAACGATTCAAGTTGTTCTCCCTCCATCCCTCCCCCTTGCCACTCTTCTCTCCAGTTCCAATAGACTCCCACTTTCTTTCTGTCTTTTTTTTTTGTTACTTCTCAGGACCAGAAAAACCTGCCGCTCACTCAGAGGACTCAGAATAGAAAGGAAGGAGGGGTCACTCTGTCTCCCCTGCTTTTTCCTACTTTCTTCGACATTTTCTCGGCTGCCTCTGGTTTTGTTTCCCAGGTAGCTAGGATTTTTTTTTTCCAGTTCATTGTGCCTTTTTCAAACCCTTCGTCCATGCTGCTCGGTTGGCACCGTTTTAAAGCCCCGCTGTTTAAAAAAGAAAGAGCTTGTCCAGGCCACTGACTCGATTGACAATTTCAGAGTGTTAAAGAAAAAAGTCCACAGAAGCTGGAGCTCGAGGGGTGACGGGGAAGTGGTGGTGGGGGTTGGGGGTGTCAGAATGACATCTCCGCTGTCTAAGCCCATAACCACCAGGTTTTTGTAGCCTTTGTGGAGAGATCTGTCATTTCCAACTGTTCCGACTGAACTCATGATTCATGCAAAAAAGGTCTTGCGCCTCCCTCTTTTCACAGTGTCAGTTTTTATAAAGGTACAGTTATACAGAGCCACGCAAATTGTGGTAGAGGAAGCTTTTGAAAGCACAAAAGCTTTTACTTAAGACGCTAAACTGGACTCTTGGTCATTTCTCTCTTATACAGACTTATACAGTCATGTTGTTACCAAGTGTTACCATTTTGTTCCTAGGATTACAGTATATCCACCCATCCACCCATTTGCTACCCACTCAATCTGTGCAGGGCTGCGTGGAAGTGAGGGCTAGTGTCTATTTCTACTGGTCAGTGATTGAGAGGTAGGGTACAACACTAACAGGTTGCAATCAATCCCACCTAAAACTATAGTGGTATATACAATTTTAGACAAATTCCATCACTTATGGGCTTAATTACCATGAACAAATTATAGTAGATTACCTTAAATTTTCATAGCAGGGAAAATTGTGGAATGAAAGCCAAAAATTTCATTTGCCAAAATTGGCAAAGTACAAAGTTCCAGAGTCACAATTTAACCTATACCCTTAACTGATGTGGGAAACTAATGTTTCAATATGATAGAGTACAGACAGATAATACACTTGGGGTATAGTAAGATATTGGCTTTATTTTCTTCCAATTGTAAGCAAATTTTGTTTGAATTCCATCCACTGGGTTGGAGTGAATTAACCAGGCTACCCAAAGCGTAATTCCATAAGAAGTTGTCGTTATGCATGGCTGTAACAAAAAGAAGTAGAAGTTGCAAACTAGCATGGACCACACATCTGAGAAAAGTGGAGAGAGGTTTTCAGGAATGCATTGCTATCGGGAAAGTTGTAATTGTTCTGTCATGTCAAGTATTGGCGATGTTACATGCTGTCTGGAGACGTAGAGAAAGAAATCAAAGTCTGTGCGTGTTGTGGGAATATCTGGCATGATGCCGAGAGTGTAAACAGCTGATCAGTCATATGTGGGAAATGTTTGCTATGTCAAAACTTATTCGGCAAATGTGTTTCCATCAAAAACCTTTTTGCAAAATTTACGAAGTTATTTGATAAGATTTTTTTTAATGTGTGATTATGCAACTGCAATGAAAAAAAATAGCCATTTCCATCAACATTTTCTAATCCGATATTTCAAAATGCGCTTAGAAAACGTTGATAGAAACAGTTATTGAACAATGATTTTTGATGGTCTGAAAATACACTAAACCCTTAAAGAAGCCTGAATTATGTTCCTCAATGAGCAACTATCGACCATAAATGTATCGACCATAGTATTTATTTGATAAAAAGATTGTTAAAGAGCTGGTTTATCAGCAAATGTCCTCCTTTTCATGAAAAAAGAAGAATTTGTTCATTGCTTTGCAGTTGGGTTTTTGACCACACAACTGAGACTCCACCTATAAACATTATTTTTCCATTAAATACAGCACTGTGAAAAACAACTTATCTTGTCACAGATAGCTTAAGGATTTGCATTTTTGAATATTTCAGATCATTGTAGAAATCATAACATCTAAAAAGGATAACCTGAGTGAAACTTTTTTTTAAATGATGATTACATTTCTTAAGGGAAGAAAGTTGCTCAAATCAATGTGACCATATGTGAACAAGTAGCAGCGTTTTAAACCCATTGACTGGCCATGCCACCCTTCACAGCAACAATTTCCATCAAACATTTGTGATCGCTGCCAATGAATAGTATGGCAGACCTGCCACTCCTGGACAAATTTGAACCTTTTTTACTGTTTGCTGTAGTGGTGGATAACAGCTTTCCCTGTGGGTTTCCTGTCATTGAAATGGCTTTGTAACCCTTTTCAGACTCATAGATGTCTATAACATTTTCCCTAATTTGTTCTGAAATGTCATAAGATCGAGGGAAGGTTTGTTGCTGTTTCAGAACATTTAGCTGACAACTTCATGCTGTCAGATAGGTACTATTTATATAATTTCTTGATTCTACACTTTGCAAAATTAAACACAGTTGTTTGAACCATATGGTTAATCAAAGTTCTTTCTTGATTAAACAATTGATTGGGATTACACATGGGGCCAGTTAATTTGAAAGGCTTTTTACTGTTGATTGATCAACAGTTGAAAACTCAATATCAGACAAAAATAACCAGAATACTTTGAAAATTAGTTTGAAGACATGAATCATCTAAGTCTGAACAGAATGGAAGAACTGGAAGGACGCAAAGCTTTTTCACGGCACTGTATATTGCAACAGTGACACATCAAAAAGTGGTTGTCTTGGTATCAACTGGATCTCAGCTGCAATCATATGTAGCATTTCTTTAGGCTCCATACTTGGACCACTTTTTGCACATTCTGTAGCAGGGTCCACCAACATATTGCCCCCGAGGACCACATGTGGCACACATGAGCCTGTTCTGAAAAATGCACAATCCACCAGTGAGCTGCATCTAAAACTTTATTTTATTCTGTTACTCTTCCTGTTTATTCACACTTGCATTTATATGGATTTAAAAATGACAATATCTATAACAAAGCATGATGTATTTATTTGACATAAAATTAAGGTGATCTCAGACTCTTCTAGTTCAAAGGTTAGTACTGGTAGCCCTTCGTATGACACAACACCAATGAAGTAGTTCCGTTTCAAAAAAGGTTGGTGACCCCTGTTCCATACACCCCGTTTACACTACCCCTTTTTAACCGTGTCGAGACCAGTCCGAGCTTGGTAACCGAGATAAGTATTGAGTGTAAATGGAACGCAAACTGAACTGAACCAAGCCAGACACAACCAGACCGCGCTAAATGCAGCCCAGTTCCATGTGTGGGCTCGGCCCAGTTTTTCCCTGGCCCGGTTCTCTAATAACAAAGAGCGCATGAGCAGACCGCGTCATCTCCTTACAGCCAGCTGACATTTCAGACATTCATAAAAATACTAGCTTCCCTACCGTGACACACGCTTTCCAGTGATGATTCTGCTTAGCAGTGTGATGAACCTCAGCGTCTGTCGTTTCTTGCGTCTGTAAATCCTTATTAGACGTTCGTTTGTCTTATCCATTTCCCAAAAGCCGACTCTGTCAAGTAAATTCACCAAAAGTTGCCGTCTTCGCCTGACTCTCTGCAAACAACAACGTATCACAATTATAACCAAGCATAACTGCCTGAATGTTACGGGTGCCGCCATTTTGATTTGGTTAGTCCCTCCTTCAATCCCAGAGAGTAGTAGTACCGCAGATCGTCACTAGGAGGCGAGGAAACCAAGGAACCGAGATAGCGTGGTGTAAATGGTCATTAGAACCAAGCTCGGCTTGGTTAACTGATCCAAGCTCGGACCGAGCTCGGCATGGATCAGTTTAACAAGGGTAGTGTAAATGGGGCTATAGTATCACAGTACGGCTAGCCATATACTGATTACACAAAACCTTCTCTAGTTTTATGCAGTCAAAGAAGCGATTGATTTTGGTCCCCAACATGCAAGATCAGAGATCTGCAAACAGCTAGACTGGGTGGGGTTAAAATCCAGAGGTATTTTGTGAAACGACAATATTGCTTGAATGATTGGTAACCTGTCAAAAACCTGAAAAAAATGGTATATATGGAATTATTGGAATGTTATTTTTGGTCCATACAAAGAACATGAGCGGGATTCAGCCAAAAAGTTGAGGTCACTGTCTAGACTTGAAGATGGGAAAATTAATAATTTCACGTCAATATTTATTTTGCTCCTCTATCTTAATTTTACAGGAATAGATTATAAAATCATATTGGTCTATATAAGATCAACTGGACTTGGGCCTAAACACATCTCAGAGGGACATCATGGTGCGTAGCTTTGTGTATGGTACTATCAAATAATTAAATGTAGCTTGATTGCAACTGGAAAAAAACAGTGCATCAATATTTAAGTACCAAAAGCTGTTATCTAGGTTATCTGTTATTGTGGGCATTTAAATTTTGTTTGTTTTTATTTTTGTCTCTGATTATTTCATTTTCTCTCCCTAGTCTCAGAGTCTGGTTCCTGAGCTCCTATCTACTCACCTGCAACTGATCCACCCTACAGGGCATAGGAAAACCCGAATGAACCCCATTTCTCTACCAGATCGTCATCAGTTTCAGTAGGAATGCTTAAAGTTATTTCTTGATGTGGGATTTCTTTCTCTACTGAATCAGTATACTCACATAAAAGGTAGAATTTGTCAACGTGTGATTATGTAACTGAAATGAAAAGAAATATATTTTAAGGCTTTTTTCACATCTTACACACACCTAGACTGTCAAACATTGCGGAGGACTCTCACCAAACACAGCTAAAAGCACCTATCTTTGTGAACATGCTTCAATAAACCCGACTGGGAATAATCCTTCCTCGATAAAATGTGCTTTTTCGTTTTACTCTCAGTGACATTTCAAGATAATGCGGGTGAACATAATACCAGAAAAAGGAGGGGGTTCCAGGATGAGAGTGACATTCTCTGGAACCCTTCATAAGGGGAAACATCGTGGTCCCTGCTCTTTCCCTGAGGGAATGATATCAACTTTCTTTTTCTGAGTCTGCTTTAGGATCAGCCACTTGCTGCTTCAAACAAGATGGCTCTTACCCAGATAGCACCGATGATGAATCAGGTTTACTTAAAATAAATCAGAGTTGAGGCAGAAGTTTTGATCACTCCTAATCTTAAGGACTTGAGCCATTTTTAATTCAATGCTCTTTTAATAGTTTATTGAGCATGATTACATGAGACACAATATCTAAGAGTTCTTTTCCAGTTAGGCAAACACACAGCAGCAAACTGCAGATGGTGAGTCAGATTTAAGCAAAGTAGGTCTCCATGTTCTGACCTTGGGAGCCTCAAAACCCTGGGATCGTGCTCCCCTTTGATATGCCAAATCAAAGATCCCGCTCTGGCAACTGAAGGCTGTTTTGTTGATCTCCCAATTGTTGTTTTTTTTTCCTCCCCCGTGTCCACGTTAAAAGGGAAATTGGCCATGACTTTCATCCTCACCACCACATAAAAGAAAACTGATCAACCTTTCCCCACCTTGGGAAGAGTGTAGCGGGGACGCCGGCAGGATATTTGACATGCAATACCGTGGTGGCAGAAATAATGAGGCAATAGGAAGAAGTACTTAAACCGCGAGTAAATAAAATATCCGAGATGCCCTCTCTGTTTTCCTCCCTGAGCTGTGCAGTTTTGCTGCTTTGATGCCCGTCGGACTCCGAAGACACATGAATGTATGCAACCACTTAGCAAACGCAGAGAATGGAAAGGAAACCGGATGGGAGACAGATAAAGAATGGCTAAATTCAGACCACATGCTCGAACAAATGGAGTCACTGGAGGCTATTTCTAGTCACGGTAGTTTTGTGTAACTTGGAGAAATGAGGGGAAGATGAACTCCATTCATGCGGTGGTTACTGTGTAGATTCATTGAGAAATTTTTGTTTTTCTTTACTTCTGGGAAGTTTGGTTGCTAAAGGACTGTCCATGTACAAAGATTCTATATTGTCAACACGTGTTACTATGGTGAAATTTCTTTTTGGACACTCCAGCTAAGAGTACATAAATAACAAACAACAGACAATGAACAAAAGTTACAGTTATTATATTTTTTTCACATTATAGCATGCAAGAAGAAAGATACAAGTTGTCTTTAAAATGACCATGTTAGATGTTTTTTTTTGTTTATTAGAGAAGAACATTTACATGGATTTGAGTCTATCAAGGGAACATCGGCTGATAACAATTGATGGTTAATTTATTGGCACATTAAATCTAAGATCTTGTTAATGAATCTTGTGAACTGAAACAGAAAAAAAGAGATGAACATGACAGTTTCCAATTTTCTGCCTAGATTGCCTTAACCCCCATGCCATCAATTTTCTTTGATCATCCGACCCCAAAAGCAATGGGTTGTCATTATTTGAAAAACATAGATGCAGAATTTGTGTAATCAACAAATTGAATAACCAGAAGATATAAACCCAAAGCTCTTGTAGAGGTTTAAATACCTGTATATATAAAAAAATTGCAAGAAAATCAGGGAATTTTCCTCAGTTTTTCATAACTATGTCAGTCCCTCTACAACTAGACCAGAGAAAATAATAATAAAATGCACTGAATGAGGGAACTACATTGATTTTTGCATTTTACTGCCATTCCATCACATAGGTACTGTGGTCAGTTTAAACAGAGAGGTTAATCTTGGTTGTTTATACTATACAATACAATTTTTAATTTCTGAATTTTAAACAAAGGCAATTTATTTAATAGACATTGTGGCTAAAGCACGGATAAGCATTTTGCACATACCATCTCTCCAGAAGCGGAAAGCAAAGAGCTAAGCCTCCAGTAAACTTAGTATCTGCTGTTTCTAGTAAGATTTAGCTAGAATAAAACCGTTTAGTTATTACTGCATGAGATGACTACCATGGGTCTATAAAATATCAATTCAATATTTCTCAAGCTTTGAAAATGAAAAAAAAAAGTAGCATTTGATTTCCTTGTGCCTCAAGAACTGATCAGGAATTATTTTCTACTATAAAAACTGGTGTAGCCACTCTTTGGCTAAATGGGGATTGTGGGCAGAAAATCCAGAAAGCACACAGAAGTGAGTTGTCAACAAAAATGAAAATATCCATTTAGAATGGAAGATGCATGAATCTGGGAATCTTTTTTTTCCAACCAGATCTCACGCTAAAATTCATCCACTTTGTTCCTGAGCAGAAGTTAGCAACTAGCTGGAATTAGCACCGACACTAACCCTGGCCAGCTTTTAATTAATTTTACAAAGACACTGGAGCAGTGACCCTGTGAAAAAGGACGAAGCACACCCGACTAATCAGCCTGAGCCCCATGACATCACTCCAGGACCTGCCAAGCCAGCCAAAACAAGGGGAAGGAGGGGGCACAGGTAGTTTACCGTGGATACAAAGCACCAATTTATCACTATAAGCAAATGCTAACCTGGGAGTGTTGCCCCCGGCAGAATTAATTGGCCCTCTCCCTGTCTGTGAAGTGTCTGGCCTTGTTTAAAAAGACAGCCTGCCCCAGAGACCCCCTCATTCCCTACACTCTGCTCCAAGGAGCCACTATTGGCTGAGTGATAACCATGGAAACGCATGCTCTGCATAGCCAGGAAGTGCTTGTTCATGAAAAGTAGGAAGCTTGGGCCCAGATACGTTAACAACAAAGCATGTCGGGTTTCCTGAATCTAAAGACAATTTTGGTCTTTCCAGGTTTCCTGTGAGAAATTTGCAGCTGGAGAAAGTAATCTGCCAGAACCAAGCTAAGAGACTTGTTTTTGGAGCAAGTGAAAGAGATTTCTTGTCTGTGCTTTTTAAGAGCAACTATTGGAAGGCTGCTTCTGGGATAAAAAGGAGAATCCAAAAGAGATCTTTTCCCCATTCACCCCACCATCCACTCTCGTTATCTAGCCTCTCCCGTTCAGTTGGGAGTGCTGCCCTATCTCGCTGGCCCATCCGCGGTGTCTCCTTTCCCTGGCTCCTGAACTTGGAGGGAATAATTAATCGGGCTAACAGGTAAGAGATACCAAGACGTGGTATAAGAGCAGCTTTCAGAGCTTTTGTGTGTGTGGGCTTTCCGTGCTGAAATGAATCTGCTCGCCACTCAAGGCCCTTTTCAACCAGAGGAGCCAGATCTCACCGGACAGCTAAAGCAACGCCCACCCTCCACAGCCTACTCATCCCATTTTCTTCTGTTTTTCCTGTGTATCCCTTAATTCTCCTCTTCTTTAAGAAATGAGACTCACGCTCACACCTAGGCAGCTCAGGGCTTAGGATTAAACTCGAGGACCCTCGGCCAATATCTCCACGCAGCCCTCCAACGTCCCAGTCTTTCACTCAGGCAACCAAACATGACTAACCTCAACATGAATTTGTTTTATCCCCCTGTAAATCTTGCCTGGAAGCAGCTGCCGTCCCGTCAAACAAAGCCCGTCTGAGAGAAAAGGACCTAAAAGTGACAGTACAGTTTGTTAAAGCAGCATGTTTCTGAAGAATTATTTCCCGCTGAAGTCCTCAGTTTCTTCCTGTGGATGTCAGGTGATTGACAGTGAGCAGGATGTAAAGTAATACTGCAGCTGATGTGAGAGTCAGTGAAATTGTGATATAAAAAGAGATTTTTTATTTATTTCTTTTTTTGCACAGCCAACTTCTCCGTTTTCTGCAGGTGAGTGATGCCCGTAAGAGGAATAATAATAAGCTGAGGGTTGTTTTAATGCAGGGAAGGGTCCTAAGCTGTGTTTTGAAACACTTTAAAAAGAAATACAATTTTTTGACAAGTCTTGTATTGAGGTAGATTCAGTTTAAAACCAGTCTTCAAAGCTGACAATGAACTCCTTTCTGCTGATATTGGAAATACGGAGCATTAACAGTCTTGAATAGAAGCAGCACATCACTTTTGTGCCTAAGTGAAACTCTTGCAAATAACCACTACAGATTGTCAAACCCTGAAAATAGACCCCGCAAATTTTACCACTTAAAGACTAAAACTGAACAAAGTGATATCTCCAACAAAGTGATTCAGTATGTATGCCAGCCAAAACCATGCAATTTTAAGGGACGTTTGTCCCTCAATGCAGATTAGAAAATCCAATGATTGTTTTTTGTTGCATTTAATAAGAGTGCCAATGCAAAAGGATTAAGGAACAGCTTGATTCTGCAGTTTCGTAACGGATTTGTTGTTTTTTACTTCATACCAGAATTGGGTATAAACTGAAAGAAATAAAATAAATTCAAAAAAACAATCAAAAAGTGTTGTAGGATTTTGAGTAGTGTGCTGTCATTTCTGTTTTTAATAATAATAATAATAATAATAATAATAATAATAATAATAATACATTTTATTTGTATAGCACACTTTAAAATCTTGCAACTTCTGAAGGTGTTTCACAGTTCTTTTTGTTCTTGTCCTTTTTCAAAATGTGCAAAAAAAAAAAGAAAAAAAAAAGAAAATGCCTTGTACACAAGGGAATCCAGAGGTTGAAAACCAGTCAATCTTTTAGAGCACTGAAACTCGGTCGTACTTTCTGGTAGAAAATAATCCCAAATTTAAAACAATGTTATTTAACAAACAAAATTGGCAATCTGATACCTTTGACTGATTTTTTTAAATTTTCCATCCATCTATTTTTTACACCCACCTGTGTTTGCAGGGACAGGTTACACCCTGGACAGTTTGCCAGTCCATCGCTATCACAGGGTAACAAAGAGGCTGGCCCTGTGTAGCCCATTATTTTTTTGTCTGACTAAAATATTCAATATTTATTTTTATTTAAACTACTTTCATGCCATACTTTCAACTTACTGTGTTCTGTGTAAATCACCCCAGAGTGCAGACGGTGTTCCCCCTAGTTCTGATACACTCCCACTATATTTCACCTCTGAATTGATCTAAATTACAGCTGCTCGCAGCTCTCATATATCTCAGGTAAAATGCTGTAGACACTGAAAATGTTACGTCTGTGGCCACCAAAAGGTGTTGCTTCTCATGCTTCAACATTTTTTTCTATAGGTCTTATAGTTTACACACAGTGCCTGCATGTTTAAGCATAAAACTCTCACACAGGTCTGTCTGGTTGACTTATTCAGAAAAACCGGGAATCACCATAACAACATGGGACTTTTCTCAGATTTCAGGAAAAATGTGTTCTTACATCATACAGCAGGGTCCTCTCATTTAGATGAATCTCTCATCAAGTAAAGGCCTATTTCCTCTTAGGATAATCAGACTAAATTTATGGTTAGAATTTTGGATTTAATTTTTCCTACTTTTCAACACAACCAAAAATAGTCACCACCTGATCATATGGAAGCGCCCGACAGCATCGATTTCCGAGTCTGACACCAACATCTTTCTCTCTCTTCTGTATGAATTGATTTTCAGTGGACCTACAAACATTTATGATTTTATCACAGATCTGAAGAGAGCAAACACTTCTTGCTCTCTCCTGGCTGGTGACTAACAGAGATTGGAACATACAGAATAATTTTATTCTTTGGAGTTTGAGTATCTCTTGATGTAATTGAACTGGGAGCCAGTCAGGCGTCCTGAGGCTAAGTTGTCATGTTGGCACATGAAATCTCTCTGGTTTTAGAGGTTTCCTGGAGCAGATGTTTGTCATGAAAAATGAGAGCGGGCAATAATCTAGTACAATAGTAGCACAGAATAAATCCCACTTGGGGGTGGTGGTGGTGGGGTGGGGGGGGGTCTCATAGCAAATATATGGAAAAATGAGTCACATGAGACCAAATCTGAATTTCTGGCCCTCATTCCTCCACTGAGCGAAGAGGAAAGTTGATACAGCACCACACCTTAAACTAACCTGATTTTGGCAAGATGGATGTAGTTCCACCAAGCTCCACATGGCGTCAACACATCCACCTGGAATGGCTGCCATTGGGAAGGATTGCTGTTTTGTTTCTGGCCTGTCAACTAGTGTTTGTGATTGCATTCCCCTCTCCCTCCTGCTCTGGTTGTTCATTTGTTCCTCCTGTGCTGCTTCTGCTCAGCCTAATCACCACTCATTCCTCTCACCTGTTTCCCAGCCTTCTTAAGCAGGCCTCTGACTAGTTGACAGCGGCAGATTGTCTGAAAACCACAGTTAGTAAGCGTCCAGCATTTTATCGCTAACTGTTTACCTGATCCTGACCTGTTACTGCCTCCTGATTTTCTGAGCCTGCCTAACCCCTGTCGGACCTGATTTTTGTACTGTCTAGATCTCTGACCTGCTTCTGTGCCCTGACTCTGCCCCCAGATTCTGTTATGGATTTTCCCTGGATCCCTGATCACCTGGCTCTGGATCTGCTCTTGGACTTCGGACTCTGGCTGTTCCCCCTGGCCATCCGGCCTGTCTCTGCCATCATGGTTCTGATCCTGTGCCTGTCCTTTGACCACTGGTTATCTGTCAAACCCCAGTGACAATGTCACCCTTGATGAGCCTAAGTTTTGGGATTAGAAACACTTGCTGGATTCAGAAGAAGGTTAGTGGCTTTCTATCTGAACTTTTAAAATCCCTCCCATCTCAGCCACTAACCTGTTCTCTTCTTTCAAGAGGTTCTGTTTCCTATGCTTACCCTGATCCTGAGTTACCTGCAAAGTCCAAAGAATAAAGCTTTTAAAAAGCTTCCCGTTGTGTCTGGTTGTGTCCTCAGTCTGAACCTTAACAGATTTTAATACCACATAAAATTAATGAGCCAATCAGAATCTCCAGGCAGGAGTTTCGCAGTTGTGACATTTCAGAGAAGTGACTGTTTGGATTCAGACAACATTGGCGTCTCGCAGCGAGGAAGCAAGTGGTGACCAGATGTCCCCGAGCCCCCATTTTGGATGACCCGTCCCCCCCAGCAAAAGCTGTCCTCGGAGATGTCCTCAATTTCAGTGTATAATGATTTAGTAAAAACATTTAACGCACCAAGAGGTATTTACAGATTGGGCAAGACAAACCAACAGAGACTCTGCGCCCTCCCGCCCGCTTAGCAAAATCAGAGATGTCTCTGGTTTTCATTAGAGAAATCTGGTCACCTGGTAACATTGTTGCTGCCATTTCATCAGTGTTGTCCAATCTACCGAATATTCATTCTTTAAAAGAACACCAGGGAATGGCTTTGAAGGCTTTTGTTAGTGGAAACGAGGGTTTCGGTTTCGATGTTGGTTTTGATATGAGTGGTCGAAGTAGCCTGCCAGTAAAGATGACGGACAAGTTTTCTTATCCAATCATATGCAAGGATTTTTGATAAGGCCCATCCTTCTGAAATACACCTCCAATGGAACAATCGTAGATGGATGAAATCTATCTGACGAGAGAGAGTCAGGCTAACCTTAAACACCACAGCCAAACATGGAGGTGGCAGTATCATGTTATGGGAGTCCTTTTTTTTTTTTTTTTTTTTTTTTTCCCACCAATAAAGTGGCAAAAAATGATCACAGCCCATGTCACTTACTCTTCCATACATGTGAAACATGGTAATACTTTTCTGTGCTGAAGTTATCAAAGTTGATGGAAAGGTAATTGAACATAAATATTGGGCATTTATGTCCGTAAAAGACTGGAGAGTAGAATGAAGGTTCTGATATTTATGTTAGAAGGGTCTAGTCAAAGTCCAGACCTGAGGGTTCTCACCAGCACATTTTAGCATAATAGACAGTCATTCTGAAATTTGTCCATTACAGTACAACACAGAACAGTACGACACGGATGTTTAAGAGTAACATAGAAAAGCCAGTAAAGGTTTTGAACGTGCATCAGTGCAGCTATAAACCTCCCGAACAACATAAGCTAACGCTAGCTATTATTAGCTTGACGGACAGTCCTCTTCAAGCTGCACTACACAACGCTCACACCCCCCCACCCCCCCACTCCGACGTGTAACTGCAGCAGTAGGTGATTCTGCAAATAACCAAATCTGAGAGGGCTGAATTTAAATGCAGTGCACACTTTTTTAGATTTTAATTAACAAATTCTATTTGTAAAAGCATGTGTCATAAGCTTCCCAACAGCATGATGTGGCCCTAACAATCATTGGTCATGGTCAAGATATGTTCAGAGTGATGCACAGAGTTTGTTGTCTTCCTCAGAGTTTCAATTGGAATATCTCGTCAAAAGTATATGCTCAGTCATCAAACATAGCAGAGTAAGCATACTGTGCAGAGGTCTCAAACCTTCTGGAGACACCATAGCTACAGCCCTCCAATTATCATGTGGCCTTCAGATTGGCTGAAGAACAGTGCATAGATAGTTTGATAGAAGGGTTAAGCAGCTGCATCCAAGCCTTACATGACAAGTACAATGCAGTGGTGTAAAGCGCACCAACAGTCTCTGGAGAGACAAATCATGCCTCTCTGTGCGAGTCTGGATTTAGCAGTTGCTGGGACAATTGCACTTGCCTTACCGCATTGTGTTAAGGGCAAAGTTTGGTGCAGGGGGGATTATGTCTTGGGATCTACTTTTCAGGAGTTCGGCTCAGCCCAAGACACTTTGGACAATTTCATGCTCCCAACTTTGTGGGGACTATTAGGGGATCCCCCTTTCTGTTATAGCATGACTGCACGCTAGTACACATAGTAAGGTGGACTAAGACCTTGAAGAACCTGACCTGAACTCGATAGATCACCGTTGTGAAATTAGAGCAGAGACTGCAAGCCAGGTCTGCTTTTCCGACATCAGTGTCTCATGTCACAAATTTTAGTTTGGAAAAAAATATCCAAAGCCACACTCCCAAACTTTCTCAGGAGAGATGGAGCTGCTATAGCTCCAGCTTGGCCTGAAATAGTTTTAAACCCTGCAAGTTAGAAAGCTGTTGTCAAGTGAAGGTTATATATAATTTCCCTTTATCATTGACAACTATGCCGTACTCTGTTTTGGTTTATTCCATAAAATCCTGATAGAAAACATTGAAGTGTGTGCTTTTATAGTGACAAAATGTGAAAATGTTCAAGGGTCATGAATACTTATGCAAAGGTACTGTAACTGTACCTCTTTGCCTCAGTGTTTCTCTTCTGAAAAGGTCACTGATGTAAAAGTACAGTCGGACGTTCTCTCCTTTCTGCCAAGCTCCAGAATACAGGACTACACCCCTGCAGCGCGGACAGCTGGACATGTTTAAGGACAGGGTTGCGCCGCCAACGCCAGGCTGCCCTCCGCTCTCCAGGCCACTAACGGGGTAGGTCCGTTTCAGCTAGATGCACGGCCCAAAGAAAACCAATGGGGATCGATGGGAGCCCCAGCGGAGCAGCACTCATCCTCGTCTGCTTTCTCCTTCTTTTTACCTCTATCCCTTACTTTTCCTTTTGTCCTACCTCCCCCTGCTGGCAGCCGCTCTCTCATTTCTCTGAGGATTCTGCTTGGCTTTACATCTCCAGAGGAGCTCAACACAAGAAAGAAAAAAAAACTGCCTTTTAATGCAGATTTGCATTTTACCAAGTGCTGCGTCATGACTTTTAGAAAATGCAGAATACCCACCAAGCACCCAGCCCCCCACCCACCCACACCCCCTCACTCTCTTTCTCCAAGCACTGCTGCAATTACCATTATTTTTAACAGGGCGAAGAAATGCTCCCTCACAGCTTTGAGCATGTCTGAAAGTGTGACACCGCCGCCTTCAGCTGTAATCACTTCAGATTAAAGCAGAAAATGCCACATGTTAGTGATTAATCATAGATATTGATAACAAGCCATCAGAGATTAAATCAGTCTTGTAATGTCATCGTTGACGCTTAATCGCCTCACTCAGGTTCATCAGCAGTGATTGACAAGATGGGGAGGGAATAATGAAGGAGTTACGGATATTCCTGCCACTGTGAAGGTTTGCTTTCGTCGCCACAACACGAGGATACTGCTGACAAATTCAATTATTGAAAAAATGACGGGCTAATGGTGCGTGGTAATGATTTATTTCATAAGTGTTTCTGCAGCGTGTTTTAATGAAAGCTTACATTGTCACTGGTGGCGAATGGGAGCATATGCCTTACACCAATTACTACACTGTCACCGAGGGTGGATGTCGCCGCGGTAATCCTCCCCCTCGTTCCACAGCCTGGAGACCAGACGTACGTTCTGTGCAAACACACTCAGAGGTAGTCATATTTTTTTCTTTTTTTTTTTACCCCCTTGGTAACCCTTGATATATTCACAGAGAAAGGGGTCCTATGTGTTATTCTTTGTTTTAGTGCAGGCTGAATTAGGGACTGGATTTGGGGGGGGGTTGGATGCAGCCTCTGCCCCATGACGGGGTATGAGGGGTAGAGGCAGAGCGGCTGAATAGACGCTGACACACATCTGCAGAGCAGCGAGAGGCTCAAAGGAGAAAGGGACGAGGCCTGCAAGGGTCAGTGACAAGTGGCACACACAGGGCGGGTGTGCGGGTGAAGTGGGGTGGAACAAGTGCTATGGAGGGGCCAGGGATTGTGTTTTTCCCATGGTCCGCTACCATTCCCCCCCCCCGCCACCACCACCACCCAATCCTGTGGTACTCACCCTCTCGTTGCCCTGTCAAGAAAAAGGAGCAGGGCAGGCTCAGTTTCACTCCACAGGGCCGGTGTGTTTTCAATGAATTGATACAGATGAAGAAGTTCGACACAATGGATGGATTACTACAGCCAAAATAGACTGAACCCCCCCTTCCCCCCGCCAACGCAACCTCCACCCAACCCGACCGTGACCCACCCTTTATTCTCCTCAGACACTGACACTGAGGGATATAAACTAGCCTCACAGACCTGAACACATAAAAATGTTTGTCAAAGTCATGCAGGCATTTTTCTCCCCAGAATAAAACACGTTGTCAAAAGCCTTCACATCACTCGGACTTTCTCACATTGTGTCACGTTCTGACCCGGGGTTTCCGCGGGGTCTTAAAAAGTCTGCAATTTGAGGCCTTAAAAAGTGTTAAATTCATGAAATTATCATCTTGAAGTCTTAAATTGTTTTATGGGTCTTAAATTTCTTTCTTGAAGCTTACTCCTGCTCGTGGAAAAAAAAAACAAAAAAACAACAACATAAAAGTGGGAATGCTTGGAGCCCAGGCGGTGGAGCCGCATTAAGAAAGTGTTGTTACCGCTGTGAACGGTCAGATAAACAACAGCTATCAGTCAGTTTTGCTGTTCTGGCCTCAGCACTAGTGGTGGTTCTGCTTCGGAGGGACAACAGTTCTGCAGCTCCCTTTAATGACTTCTGTGTCGTCTTCGGATCAGAGATGATATCACGAGCGAAGGTTCTCTGGATTCTCCACGCGGTGACTAAAACGCCACTCCTGCAGCGCAAATGGCTGCATCCGTTTAGGATTGGGGACACTCCAGGTACCTGGAGTCCAGCTCATTGGGCATGCAGCAGCCAACAACTTAATGAAGCTTGTTAACGTAAGTAAATGTTGTATTTTAGCAAACAGGATTACTGGCACCTTTATTGTGTTTATTTAAATATTAGGTAAAATGGCTACTGAGGTATTAACTGTTTGATCATAACATCTGATACACTATTTTAAAATGAGATTATCAGACAAATTTGTAAGGTTACGTGCACATTTGGAAATCTTAGAGGAAAATAACATGTCCACAAAAACAGCATGATCACAAAAACACAGATTCATGCAGAAGAAACGTTATATACATTTCATTTTTTTCTACATGAAACTTATGAAACCTATACATACAGTAGGTAATGTATATTTTTCAGAAAGGGCTTAAGTCCTTCCACTGATAATATCTGCTGTTTACAGTATATTCACTTGACTGCCAGGGCTAAATGGCACAGCAGGCTCATTAGATGGGAAATAATGTTACTGCAACAAAGCTTGTGTATAACCACAAAGTCTCACTTTAACTAAAATTGTTTTTCTGATTAATTTCTTGTTAAAATAAGTATTTTAAATCCAGTGAAGTCATCTGCGGTAGGTAGTGTTGTCATAAATTTTACCAGAGTAGTGATACTTCTTAATAATTGTACTCAAGTATAAGAGTACTTTATAGTGAAACTACTACAAAAAGTATTTTTCCCCAAAAAGTTGCACTGCTCAGACGTCATTAGAGCCCAGGTTGCTCTGATAGTGGCCTCCAGCTCTTCTGCATTGGTAGGTCTGATGTAACACATCTTCCTCTTCACAATACCCCATAGATGTTCTGTAGGGTTAAGGTCAGGAGAGTTTGCAGGCCAACTAAGAACAGGGTCACCATGGTCCTTAAAGCAGGTGCTGGTTAGCTTGGGCTCTGTGTGCTGGTGCCAAGTCCTGTTGGCAAATGAAATCTGCATCTCCATAAAGTTGGTCAGCAGCAGGGAGCATGAAGTGCTCTAAAACTTCCTGGTAGACAGCTGAGTTGACCTTGGTCCTCAGAAAACACAGAGGACCTACACCCGCAGATGACATGGCTCCCCAAACCATCACTGACTGTGGAAACTTTCCACTGGACCTCAGCAACGTGGATTCTGTGCCTCTCCTCTCTTCTTCCAGACTCTGGGACCGTGATTTCCAAAGGAAATGCAAAATTTACTTTCACCAGAGAACCTAACTTTGGACCACTCAGCAGCAGTCCAGACCTTTTTGTCTTTAGCCCAGGAGATACGCTTCTGCTGCTGTCTCTTGTTCCAGAGTGGCTTGACACCAGGAAAGCGACAGCTGAAACCACGTCTAGCATGCATCTGTATGTGGTGATTCTTGAAGCTCTGACTCCAGCTCTGATCTCCCCCACATTAATGAACCGGGTTTGTTTCACAACCCTCTCTGGGGTGCAGTCATGCCTGTTGCTTGTACACTTGTTTCTACCACATCTTTCCTTCTCTTCACTTCTCTCCACTTTATTAATGTGCCTGGACACAGAGCTCTGTGAACAGCCAGCCTCTTTAGCAATGATCTTGTGCGTCTTGCCCTCCTTATGACTAAAATTCTTCTGGATGTCAGGATATAGGTCTTAAATGTATTACTTAATGGTTTTGAAAAGTTCTTAAAAAGTCTTAAATTGTCAATGGTCATCTTTTGGACAACTGTCCAGTCAGCAGTCTTCCGCATGATTGTGTCGCCTACAGAACTGGACTAAGAGACCATTTAAAGGCCTTTGCAGCTGTTTGGAATTAATTAGCTGATTAGAGTCTGACACCAGGTGTCTTTAATATTGGACATTTTCACAATATTCAAGTTTTTTGAGTTACTGAATTTGGGGTTTTTATTTCTTGTCAGTTATCAAAATTAAAAGGAATTAACAACTGAAATATATCACTCTGTGTGTAACAAATGAACACAATGTACAAGCTTCACTTTTTGAATGGAATTAATGACAAAATTATAATTTTTCATGATATTGAAATTGTCTGACCAGCAGCTTTGTGTGTGTGTGTGTGTGTGTGTGTGTATGTCCTTTAAGCAATTTGAATAAAAGTATCTATTTTGTAATTTTTTGACTTCTGGATGTTTCTGAAGGTCAGGATATAGATCTTAAATTTCATTCATAATGATCTTAAAAAGGTCTTAAAAGTCTTAAATTTGAGTTGGTGATACCTGCAGAAACCCTATGACCACAAATTTTGACATCGTTACTTGTGATTTCATGTGAAATGAGCAATGTGAAGTAGTGCACACCAGTAAGATGCAAGGAAAACAATACATGGTTTGGTAAATGTTCTACAACTAAAAATATGTGGCAGAAAATTAACACCGCACATCACCCTGAATCCACCATCACCAAAGTAAACCATAGTGCTGACAGATTCCAGGATCAGGATTCAAGAATGTTTTATTGCCACCATTTTTTTACCATGGTGAAATCACCTTTGAGGCTTAGGATACACACAAACAACATAACACACATACACATCAGACTTAGTAATTTTTTTCCCACACATTAGAGCATGCAAGTACGCATCAGAGTCTGAGTGCTTTGATATCAGTCCCTTTGTGAATTATATGAGCCATGTTACATGGATTAGTCCCTCCTTAATGAATGTCAACTAATGAAGTATTTTTTGTGTAGTGATCTTGAGGCTTCATTTACAGAAATGTGCGATTTGATATTCCTGAGAATAAAAGTGTGCAAATAGGCAATTACAGTAGTGTGATTGTAACATGATGGACAACAAACGTCACAGCAGGGTGCCTCACAGCTCTTGGAAATAAGCTGTTTCTGAGTTGATTAGTTCTGGATGTGATGCTTCTGAAGCATTTACCTGATGAGAGATGGACAAACAGTGCATTGCCTGAGTGAGTGGAATCAGTGGAGATGAGCATGGCTCTTCTTTGGACTCGTGCTGCATAAACTGTGTCCAAATACTGTAGACGGCATCCCACAATCCCCTGCACTGTTCTCTGTTGAATCCTTCTTCTCGTGTACTATGCAGCTCCAATTTCATACAGTTTTGCTGAAACATAACGCACTTTCTATACTAGCTCTGTAGAAGTTTTTTTTTTACCAGTTTAGAGGAAAGTCCAGTCCTTTTCAGTTTCCTGAGGAAGAAGAGTTGTTGTTGAGCCTTCTTCACCAGGTGGGACGTGTTCACAGTCCAAGAGAGGTTGGAGGAGTTGTGAATGCCCAGGAACCTGATGCTGTCCACGTGCTCCCCTGCAGAGGAAGGTGTTCAGTTCTTCTGGACCTCCTGTAATCTATTATTACCGCCTTGGTCTTACTGGTGTTCAGGATAAGGTTGTTCCTGGAGCTCCACTGTGCCAGATTGCTGACCTTATCCCTGTAGTGGGTCTCATCATTGTTGGAGATGAGACCCACTGCAGTAGTGTTGTACGCAAACATCACCACCACCCCTGTCCTAAGTACCTAACACAATTGTGTTCAAATATGTTATATATGGACTTAAAATGTCAAGTTAAAACTAACAGCGATCCAAACATTAAAAAAATAGTCACAAAAAGTATATATGATTTTTTTTTACCTGCTAAAAAACAAATATTCAGCTTTTTGTAGGCAAGGTAATTATCATAGATCCAAAACTTAAAAGCATTTTCATCTATAATTTTTAAAGGGGGTCATCTAGTTTACCAATTCTTCAGTGTTCAATTGAGGGCCAGCACAAAATCAGTCCAGGGGCCACAAATGGGGCCATTTATTAGAAGTGATACATTCATAACCTTTAGTAAAGCTTCTACAAAAGGCTTTTCTCAAAGTATTTTTGTAAGAATTTGTTCCCTATGAAATACACTATATTGTGAAAAGTATTTGCTCATCCATCCAAATTATTGCAATCAGGTGTTCCAATCACTTCCATGGCCTAAGGTGCATAAAATCAAGCATCTAGGCATGCAGAGTGTTTTTACAAACATTTGTGAAAGAATGGGTCGCTCTCAGGAGCTCTGTGAAGTCCAGCGTGGAACTCTGATAGGATGCCACCTGGGCAACAAATCCAGTCGTGAAATTTCCTCGCTCATAAATATTCCACAGTCAACTGTCAGCTATATGATAAGAAAATGGAAGTGTTTGGGAACGACAGCAACTTAGCCACGAAGTGGTAGACCACGTAAAATGACGGAGCGGGGTCAGCGGATGCTGAAGCGCATAGTGAGAAGAGGTTGCCAGCTTTCTGCATAGTCAATCACTACACACCTCCAAACTTTATGTGGACTCGAGATTAGCTCAAGAACAGCACAGAAAGCTTCATGGAATGGGTTTCCATGGTGGAGCTGCTGCATCCAAGCCATATATCACCAAGTACGATGTAAAGCATCGGGTGCAGTGGTGTAAAGCACGTTGCTACTGGACTCAAGAGCAGTGGAGGTGCATTCTCTGGAGTGATGAAACACACTTCTCCATCTGGAAAGCTGATGGATGAGTCTGGGTTTGGCCATTGCCAGGAGAACAGTACTTGTCTGACTGCATTGTGCCAAGTGTAAAGTTTGGTGGAGGGGGGATTATGGTGTGGGGTTGTTCTTCGGGAGCTGGGCTTTGCCCCTTAGTTCCAGTGAAAGGAACTCTGAATGCTTCAGCATACCAAGACATTTTGGACAATTCATGCTACCAACTTTGTGGGAACAGTCTGGAGCTGACCCTTCCTCTTCCAACATGACTCTGCACCAGTGCACAAAGCAAGGTCCATAAAGACATGGATGGCAGAGTCTGGTGTGAATGAACTTGATCCTCCTGCACAGAGTCCTGACCTCAACCCGTTAGAACATCTTGCAAATGAATTAGAGTGGAAACTGAGAGCCAGGCCTTCTTGTCCAACATCAGTATGTGACCTCACAAATGCTCTTCTGGAAAAATGGTCAAAAATTCCCTTAAACACTCCTAAACATTGTGGACAGCCTTCCCAGAAGAACTGAAGCTGTTCTATCTGGGTGGTGGGCCAGCGTCACATTGATCCCCTATAGATTAGGAATGGGATGTCACTTAAACTCATATGTGAGTCAAGGCTGGTGAACGAATACGTTTGCCAATATAGTGTAACAGGTTTCTCTTAAAATGGGTCAGTTTGGTTTTGGGGTCAGGTTATTCACAGCAAGAAGACTGAAGGGCTCTCACTGCATCTTAATACCAGAATATTGTTGTTTTTCTTCTTCTGCTCATGATCTCACCCATTGTTTTCCTTACCTGCAAATCTATTATTGGCGCCACCCTCAGGCTGGAAGCATTTTTGTCACCGCTGGTGTGCACAGCTACAAAGGTCACAAAAATCGGAGCTGGATGCATCCAGAAACACCCAGCGGACCTTCGTCTGTTGGAATTTACAAGCTTTGCAATCAAGATGACTGAAACACTTCCTTGTTTCCACTGTAAGTTTAAACAGGGGAAAACCCCTTCAAAATCCTGAGTAACAATGCTCTAGTGCACACGTGATGTGATACGCCAGTGTGTAATTGTAGCCAGATTAAATAGGAATACATGTGGGGTTCACATACTTAATTTCGTTTTTTTAGTTAGTTAGTAAAAATAGCATTTTTTTCAAATTACATTTTAATTTCTTAATATTTTTGTTAATTTATATTACTTGCATTTCTCAGCCTTGTCAAAACTGCTATAAATAGACATGTGTTTAATTATGTAAGAATTAATAATTGTTTCTTTAATCAACGCCTCTAAGCCAAGCGGTTTTTGAAAGTTCAGGAGATTCTTGCGGTTTAATGGCAAATGTTTTTTTGAAGGATATCAGAAATAAAGAAAAAAAGAGACACCAATAAAAAAAATCCAGCAAATAAATTGTTCAAATCAAGCAATTTGATGTGAAGCCAAAGGGATCACCATGTAGACAAGGAGTCTCTGATATCCCATTTATTGACACGCCACTTTCAGATGTCCCATTCTGGACAGAATGTCCCGAGCTGCAAAGAAAGCTTCGGCTGCAGGAGGCGGAGCCGTCCTTAGCTGTCCGGGCTAATGGCTATGAATGGCTCCTAATGCACGGTCCCAACGATAAATCAAATGTACAGCAGCCTGCTTAGACATTCAGCAGCTTGGCCGACCACTCAACTCCATCACGCACTCCTAGATTAATGAGCACACACCCATTTACCTTGTTCCAAATGGACAGCTGGGTACACAAAAACACAGAATCACACTTAGAATTGGGACTTTTTTTCTAGTTACTACATTCATCCCCCAGCAATGTTCTTCAGCTAAAAGCCAACTCCCCACTGTTGTAGTTCATATTATTTAGAATTAGATGAAAGCATAAAGGAACACTTTCCCAAACTGTTGCAAGGTTTCTGCATCCTCACAATTATCTACCAAGCATCAAGCTAAATGATTACAAACTTTCTTCCTTCTGATCCTTCTTACGTTGATTTATTCCAATCATTCCGATCCGAGGATCCAACGTCCCGAGCCGAATGAGTTTCCCCAATGTTTATCTTAGCGAAAAATAATGCACTCAACAAACCATATCTCTGGCGCTATCATCATTGCCCGGGCTATTTACAAAACTCTATCTATTAATCATTTTTTGAGCATGTACGGCAATTAAATTAGGCCCGGGTCACACTCGAGCAATAATACGATTTTAATTGCGAGGGGCGACGAACTAATTCTAACTATCTCTGGATCGCTTGGCGGGGGCAAATGAAGCGCTCAAAGGGGGGGGAAATGAGGAAGAAGGGAAAGGGAGAACATAGTTTGGGTTTCAATTAAAGGGAAGATGAAATGATGGGAAAACAAAAAAAGGCAGCAATGTGAAGTGAAATGGAGCAGTTTATTTACCTGGGTGTTGTCATTATTAGGAAGTCGAACACAACTTTCTGGACCAGACGGGTCAAACTCCTGCTGTTGGAGCGTGGGAGCACCAGAATGTGACTGTCCAGCATCCCTCAGATCTAGTAGATTATGAGTAAAGCATAGTTATGAAGTGAAGAGAAAAGACAGTGTAAAAATGTTTTAAAACACAATAAAAAATGTGCCAGAAACGCAAATCCCAGTGAGCACGGAACCTCTGTGGAGAAACATGGTGGTGGTGGCATAATGTGTTTTTTTGTTTGTTTGTTTATTTTCACAAATAAAAAAAAACATGAAAAAATCTCAGCAAATCTGAACCGATCGCCCACAGCATGATGCTGCCACCTCCAATTTTCACCACGAGGCTAATGGTGTGACTTTTCCACTACAGATTTTTTTCTTGTAAAATTAAAATGATGCATTAGTTTTTGTTGGTTCTGTCACATAAACATCCATAACTACCCTGAAGGTTTTTGTGTCACAAAATGTAAAAAAGTTCCAAGGAAATAATTAAATATGAGAGTTTACTTTTTGAATCTTTTGTAAATTCTATGATTTATTCCATTCCTCTGTTGAAGCATCTAACATTTTTTTCTCAGTATTCCCAACACTTATAACCTGCTTGTGTACATTTTGTAACATGAATTTTTACTTGTAGAAAGTCGTTTTCCTTCCACATCACTGCCTGGTTCGGGTCTATTAAATAGGATCCTAATCCCACCCTCAGTGTGTTAGGGTGGGATTAGAATGTTTGGTAAGTTTTCTACAACATATTTCCATCTATCATCCTTGATTTCAAAATTACGCACCACATTGTGTACCATTTACATGGCAAATCATCTCGAAATTTGCGTTCATAATGTGTATAAAAATGGGAAAAAGTTCAAGCGCCATGAATGTTGTTGCAGTTCACCTCATTAAGAGAAAAGCCGAGGTGTTGTGCAGGTGTATGCATGTTTACTTGTTGAATCTTTTATCGGTTTCTGCTTTTATCCCCCTCCTCCCCTCCCTGTGTTATCTGTGCAAGCTATGCATCGCGGCTGTGTGGAGCTGATTAGAACAGTGATAGATGGGAGGGTGGATGACCTTAGCTTCCTACTAAACACAAGGTTGGACATTTGTCTCAGCGCTGCATTTGCATGCTTTCCTCCCCGTTTATTCCAATTTTTCACCATACCTGCTTTGCCATTGAGAAGACATGCAGAGCAAGGTTAGAATGCACGGAGTAAAATAGATTTCGAGCAGGTTATGATGAAGCACTTTTAATCCAATGAATTTGGAAACTGCCTCTCGTCTCGGTTTCCTCGAGAGTAACTAAGGTACACTGGTGCTGAAAATGTTTATAGAAGCAAAGCAGAGGCATATACTTCCAAAAAAGCCTGAGCATTAACCTTCCACTCCCTGCCACCCAGCTGCCGTGGACATTTACACATGGGCAGCGTTGCACACGCTGATCAATAGCCTGTCCTGCTGTTTGATGATCAGTGAATTATTTACACTCGTATACCTTCAATAATTCAGAGACCACGTCTTAACAAATTACTGCGCTGGTCCCCCCCGCCAAACCAACATTCCCCCACCATGATGAAGGTCTTTTTGAAAGCTAGATAAGTTTCACTTTTCTTTCTGGTTTGCTTCTTGCACCCTTCAAGCATTTACAGGTGAATCTCCAGCAATGTCAAATAAATAGTGTATTTATTCACTTTGTTGTATTTGCGCTTTTAAATGACCAAATGATCTGCTGCGATAGCGTTCAGCAAATGCACATTAAATTGGTTAATGCCTAAGTTTTACCACAAGGTCCTGGATTGCATTGCTCTGCAGAACAGGTGAAAACCAACGGAAAGGAACCAGGAGCACTGATTTGTTGATTTTGTGGCATGGTCTGCATATTGAAATATATGACTTTTTTGTACTTAGATTTTTGTCTTGTTTTGATAACTATAAATATTAAATAAAATATGCTTTGCATTCTGTCAGATTTTATTACTACATGACTTCCTTGCTGTGGAAAAAAAACAATAGGCATGATGCAGGACCCTGAATTTGTTCATTGTCTAATGTACCCTGCAATTTTAAGGTATATCACTCTTTTGTATTCAGTGTTTGAATGATTTGTTTTATTATGTTTGACACATACACCTTATCTTTCCAAAGGGAATAAAATATTCAGATTGTTAAGCTTTCTATTATAGAAACAGAACTGCTCCCTCTAGAATCTGATCATAAACTCTCTCAGCACATTCTGTGTCTTAAAAGCAGATGAAACATAAATATTATTTATAAATACCCAAATTCTGATTACCATCACAAGTATCATAACAGCCTCAGCTTCCGCCTACAATGCAGCCGTACACAGCAGCTACTCGGGTCACAGTTTAAAAATCCTGCCAGTCACGCGGGTTAAGCTGGTCTGTATACATACACTGAGAGATTAGGTCGTTACTACATGCTGCCTTAGATTTCCTCACCATCAGCCACTCATACACAGACACACACACACGCAATGGGACAAAGAAGCCACAGACTCACATTCATCCAGATTGAAACTGGTGCACATACACACACACACACACACACACACACACACAGAGGCCCCACCAGACACTTCCAGGTCCCTAACGAGGTCGCTAATTAACTCTCCCACTTGGGCTCGCTCATTTTCATCCGAGGTGCACATTGCTTTTTTGACAGGAGAAAATTGCCGGGCAATTAAATCATCTGAAGACAAACTCTCTAGCAGCTGGTATTAACGGCTAAATGTTACATCCATTTTGAAAAAAAAAAATGTGACACCGGAGAAGCTGTACAGTAAGTGAATGAGTGCCGTAACAGCTGTGGTATTAAGGTACGGGCCTGTTGCAATCTATCTTATTGTGTTCTTTTTTTTCTTCTCCAAAAAAAAGGTTATGTTTATCCTTCTCTAAATGTACAAATTAAGCATTTTATTTGTTATGTTTTGCATTAGAGTGGGGTTCAACTTAGGGTTGAATCTCTTGTTATATGTTCTGGTATTTCTATTAGATAAGTAAATCCAATTGCTGTAGAGAGCCTAAAATGAGTCATTTTACCTGACAAAAAGCTGAAAGAAATATATATTTTTTTATCAGATGTATATCTGCAGTTAGCACTAGGCTATTTTCTCCTGCTATACTCTCCATTCAGTTATCTGTACATTTTAATTTTTTTTTTCTTCATATACAAAGTACTCCTTGCTCACTGGTGGTGTGTTCAGCAGTAAAACAATCCTAGACTTATCCATTGAAGAAGCAATTTCTAATTGTCTGTACTTTGTCTGCTCTTTCTATAGAAAGTACGCCTGACTCAGTGCTTCTGTTTTACTGTTTCTTCCTTAGAATGAGCTGTTGTTGAAGCTATTGTTGCTATGAAGGTTGTGTATTCTCTATGTTTCTGGTTCGGTGCTTCTGGGTTTAGCTTAGTCCTTTTCCTGGAGTCATTGACAGAGCAACTGAGCTCTTTAACTATGAGTAGTCTGCTTTTGCCCCACAGAAAGTACACCTAGCTTATTTCTTTTGTGTTTTTCTCATACATGCTTCATGGTACCAGCAGCCCAGTTCTGCTGGAGGTACCCTCCTGCTACAAGACAGTGCTTACTCTTCCCAGTCAACACATGTTTGTCCATCTTGGGGAATTGCTGCAAAGTCAACAACTAGTGTAATCAGCTGGGCCTCCAGAAAACCTTTTGCCAATTACTTAGTCATGATTTGAACCAAACTGAATTTGACTCCATTGCATTATAATTTGAGCTCTGTAAGTATTTGGGTTAGAATCTGATAAATTGAGTGGATTAAATCTGAATGGTAGACATTTTAACTGAATTCGGGCTCTGGTTGGTTGGCCTGTTCGGGATCGGAGTTTGTCCAGGTAGGGTGTGTTGTGTGTGGTTTGGGGGTGGTGGGGGAGTTGTATGGGAATGTGTGACTGTGTATGTGGTTTTCTGTTACTCTATTTTTCAGGTTTGGTTTGAACTACCCCCCCCTCCTGGGACATCTCATGTCTCTACTAGTTTTATAGCAGAAAAACGAGTAGCCCTGGGTCGATGGTTGGACCCGCTCCGGTGTAGCTGGCTGCTGGAGGAGACCTGGGGCCCATCTCTGCTCCTCCCCTGGATGGGGGAGGCAGCTTTCCCTATGTTGGCCCCTCTTGGGGACCTTCCCTCGGGGGGTCCCTTCAGGCATCTGGGGTTCTGGTCCTCGGTGCTCTGGGGGGCGGGTCTTGGGCTCCTCACAACCGCTATGGAGCATTTTACTTATGGAGAAACCTTACATACACAAGCACACTCTCACAAACACCTACACATGCTTGGATTCAGGTGCTTACAGATTCACTTCTATCCAGAAAACCCCTATTATCATCTTTAGCTGTCGTTTTATACATTCTGTAATAATTCAAACTGTATATTCTCCAGTGATGCTATCAAGGCGTTTTTGTTTGTACCTGTAATATCTTATCGTTTGGTTTTGCTGTTCTTTTTATATCTATCTTTGCAGGTGTAGAAGCAGACTCAGCGGATGTTATATTGCTCTCTCCCTTTTCTCTCCTCTTTCTCTTTCACCTTTTCTCCCTTTTAACATTTTGTCTGATTTGTTTCTCTTCTTTTTTCCCTATTTTACCTTCCCATTTCAGTGTCCATTGAACATGAAATAGTCCCTGCATAAAATCTAATAAAGCTTCTTGTACATATAAATCAAGCAGAGCACTGTGACGAAAGCATTAAGGCTCTACTTGTGAAAGTAAAATTTGATGGGCTCTTTTTGGCATTAAGACAACAATTCTTATTGCCACATTGCCAGACAGGACACACACAAAAAAATAAAATAAATAAAGTCAATCTGTTATCTTTTTGGGGTTGCATCTAAGAATTTAACCTGTAACTTCCCAGGATCCATGATTAAATTAGCAAGTGCAAAAGATAACAGTTGTTGAGCTAACAATCATACATTAGTTTCTTCATTAGCTTTGAATCATTACTCTTTCAGTGAATTAAAATATTAAAAGGAAGCTAGGTGTTTTTTTGCTTATCTACTATACTTTTCATCTAACATGTTTTAAAAGAGAAAAACTGTAACTTGTAAAAATGTAACTTGTGCCAAACTGGATTTTGGTAAACTAGAAATTTATTGAACCTTTTTTTCTTGTCAGGTGCCCTATAGTGGCATTAAATTGGCCTAATATAAATACATTTTATTCAACTCAAATGTTAGTGTGTGGCCTGCTAACTTTGCTGAGGGTGGTAATATATTTGCAGCATCCAATTCATATCTAAAGCTAAAGTACCATTTCCTTGATTTACAACTTTAGGCCAAACAGAGATTCTTCTTTTCATACTTTGTTAAACTTAAGAAATTCAACTGCTGTTTTGAAAATGGATTTGTTAGCTGGGCCCCACAAACTCTGCAGCATACCACTTCCCATGATGCTGCTGTTCAACATGCAGTGCATCAGGAATAAGATGTATGACATTCAGGCTAACAGCACTCATCTGGAGAATGTCACTGATGTGTACATTATGGCTTTGACCAGAAATCAGATATGGATACTGATTTCTTGCTATCCAGCTCTGGGACTCTGGTGAAGATTGATGAAAATGCTGAAGTCACAAGCAGATCTCAAGGGGGAAGAGTTTGCCTTTTTATCAAACAGCGCTGGGGAATCCTTGGTGATTTAAATCATCCTAATTCAAAATCAGTGAGTAATTCTATCCGTATATCCCTTATCCCACAAGATTGGACATAACGTTTGACCCGATCTGTGGATCAGTCATAGTCATAATAACTCTTCTAAACCCCACCCACAAAATAAATCCGGAAGTGTTGACAAAAAAGGCTCTTGTACATTTTATAAAATAATTAAAAGTTCCTTCTATATCAATAATCCAAAAGACTCAAACCAACAAATCTAAAGAGAATGCATGGTTTGAACTTGGGAATGTCCTCAATAACAATTTTTTGGGTTCTAATGAAAAGTTTTATTCTCTTCCTGCTTCCGGTGGTTTGAATTCTTGGGACGTCTCTCTAAGTTTAAAACTACTTCTTTGCATTATTGACAGCAGATTTGGATCATGGACTGTAAAATTTGCCATACTTTTAAATGACAAAATGCATCCTTGATATGAATAAAGACTTTGTGTCTGGAGTTAAAGACAGGTGCGCAGAAGCAGAGCTAAAAACTGAGCCACCTAAAAGCTAATCAGCCTCAGCAAAATGCTGCAGCTGCCACAGTGCCTGATTCAAGTAAACAGTTTCTATCATGACACTCTATGTGACCGAAAAAGCTATGAGGGTGTGGCAGAACAACTATCTGAACCTGCTTCTGGAGGTAAAAGCACTGCGACATGCAGAAAACGACAAGAGACTGACATATCTGGAGAACCAAGGGACGAGTTGGAACAGTACTCCAGGATGAAAGATGTGATCTTTACTGGGATATCAAACAAGCCCAGGTCATTTGCCCGGGCCATGAGTGGTGACAATGAGGTTGAGTCTTTGAACCTGGACACTGCTTCCACAGAGCAACAAGTGGCTTCCTTCCTGCAGAGCAAGGGAATCACAGTGGACTGTGACAACATCGATGCATCCTACTCTCTGCAGGAGAAGCTCTGGAAACAAGCCAGCAGTCATCCTCGGTTTGTCAACTGGAAAAGCAAAATGAGCTACTGATGCACAGGAGGAAGCTGACAGGATCTGACGTGTTCCTCAATAAACATCTCACAAAATGTGATGATGACACTGCCCAGAAAGCAAGTAGGCTAAGCAAGCGTCTATCTATCTATCTATCTATCTATCTATCTATCTATCTATATATATATATATGTATATATATATATATATATATATATATATATATATACATATATATATATATATATATATATATATACATATATATATATATATACTAAATGGAACCCCTCACAAGGCTTAAAGATAAATACTCTCATAATACTCTCAACAATATGCATACAATATTCTCAACCGCAACAGACATCCGGACAATATGTAGTCACAATGGATAAATCTCCATGATAATCTGGAGCTAACACCCTTTGAGTACATAGATCATAATTCAAATGAAGAAGAAAGAGAAATAGACCCAGACACCAAAAACACCAGCTGCTGTTACTACAACAAACAATTCAATCAGAACTTCATAACACATGACATAAGATGCTGAACTTCACAGTTGTGGATGACATGTCAACTGTGGTGAACGTACTTCAATCTATTCAACAGTTCTTCCAAAAATCACCAGACTCACCAGAGTAACATCCAATTCACAGAAGCCATCAGTGCTCAATGCTCATTGATGTTTTTACTAATTATATTGTTTTTCGCCATTCTCCAGTTTTAGTAATATATGATAAGAATCACAGGATTAACAAATCAGAAATGCAGAGAAGATACAAAGATTCTTTATTGTCACCACATGTTACCGTGGTGACATTTATTTTTGGCCACTCAGGCTAAGAGTACACATACTGAAGACAACCAAACAAAAGGCAATGTTTAAGTGTTACAGTGTTTTTTTTTAATTATTATTTTAATTAATTTTTTTTTTAAATAGAAGAGTAATATTTGAGGAGTCAATAAAGTAATTAAACAGCAATTTAATGGCATATAACTGTAAAAGTCTGTATCAACATGCAGCTATCAGTAGTATCAAAAATAATAAGCATGACAGATGTCCCTTAATGGCAGTGAGACTACAAAATGGCTGCAAGAAGAAAAATGCACTTTCTGGAATCTACACAAAACTAAGAACTCAATAAACAGAAACTAAATATAAAAAATATAAAAAGAGTTCATAAATATTATAAGGTATATAAAAAGGAATATAAATGAATATACAAAAATACTTGTTTAGAACACAATACAAAAGGGATATGGAATATTCTGAATAGTAAAAAAACAGCACTTGTAAATCAGAATATCCAACCCTTTTGATTAATAAAGTCATTTATAATTATAATATAAATTAAATAGAGAATAGCTTTAATATATTCTTTGTTAATCTAGGACCAAATCTATCCTAATATATACCTGAGCCAGTCAGCAGATTTAATAGGCCAAAATCCGCTCTCAATCTTCCTTAATCCTGTAACAGAAAATGAAATTGCTCAATATGGTAAAAAACTTTAAGAACAAAAGAATCACTGATGTACACGGCATTGATATTAGACATACAATTGAAGGAATTACAAAACCACATATCTATAATTTCTGATTTCAAATTTCCCAATAGGATGAAAATAATAGATTATACCTCTCTACAAAAAAGAGGATAAACCCCATTTACCGACTACAGACCAGGACAGTTTAAGGAAAGTCTGGGGGACTTAGACAGACAAGTGAAATGGGACATTTCAGCAGGACACATGACCACGCAGACCCAGGAAAATCAACCCTGTTCCATGGTCATGTCATTCCTTAAACCTAAATCCTATAGGAAACCTGTGAGATGAGTTGAAGACAAGATAGCATTAGAGAGAGCCCAGAACAATCTGGAGAAATGCATTTCTTTTTGTTCAAACCCTATGAAATGTAATAGAAGACAACTGTCTGTCCTATTGGCAAAACTAGGTTCTACAAGCATTGAAAGTAGGGCTGCTAGTATTTTTTGCATCTGATCCAGGTGTATGAGTGCAAACACACGTGTTAATGCATTGTGCTTCAGGACCCACTTCATGTCACTGCGGCCTCCTGGGTCCCAGGCCTCTTCTCAAACTGATTTTTGTCTCCTATTTTGTTAACCTTGCTGGCAATTAACCCCACGCAGTGAGCCAACAACACATGGGCCAATAGTGGCTGCCTACAGTATTTGAGTGCCCAGCCTGGTGTGAATCACTGCATTGTGTCATCTGTCCTGGATATAAAGGAAGGGGGATAAAGGAGAATGAGACACAGAGTGCCGTTTTTAGGGGGAGACCAATAGTCCTGGCAGGGTACCCCCTCAGGGTGATGTGGAGGGTTTGTTTCGGTCTCTGTTCATCCTGACAGGTTCTTTTGTAAGGATCCCGGTTTGGGTCAGAGCAGAGAGAAGGTGGAGACAGGAGGGGGCGGAGGTGGCTCATAGGTGAGGGCTGGAGCGTCGGGGATGGTGTGAGTCGCCACCGACGGGGGGTCATTGTACCCACTCCATTCTGTCTCCTCGCTCCGTTTCTGCTCAATGGGTGGATTAAAAGAAGAAAAAAAACACCAGACTCTTAATCTTTGAACTGTGGAGACAGAGATGCACAAACACCCACACTTGTATTCTGGTAGGGTCACTGTGTGCATTGCTAAATGTTCACATTGGCATCCATGGTGGAGTCTATAGGTCTCATTTGCATGGGTGACTGTAAAGCTGCAGCACATACTGTAAGGCTTCTTTTTATAGATCCTCTCTGTTCTTTTCCTCACTCATAATGAGAGAAAAAGGTCAGTGTCTGGTGAGGGGGAGGAAAGACGAGCGTTACGCCAGGACCCTCGGTTTCTTTACAGTCCTCCAAGTTCACCAATTCCAGCAAATGAGCATGTACAACAAGCCGAGGGGGCTTTTATTGCAAATCTAATTCATTTCTCTAGACAACTGTGAAATTTGCCATTGACATTAGTCATTACCCCAAGGCTAACGAAAAGATGATCTCAGTTAATAAATGATCCCTAACAAGGAGCACTCTTGTTCTCTCTACATTGTGTTAATGTCAGGGGCAGCTGTTAATGCAGTGCATCAGCAGAACAACACTGTTAACTCCAACTGGGGCTCCGGTTCCATCTCAATCCTGCTTTTTCCCAAGAAAAAACACAACATTATAATCACCATCACCCGACAGTCTTTCCAGTATCATTAGACTTTGATTTCAAATGCTTCTGGTTACTTTTCTTGATGGCGGCCTAGGTTCTTCCACTCAAAATTTGAAGAAGAAACTGGAAATTAAACTAGAAATGGATGTTAGTGGTGAGAAATGAAATTATCTAGAAACTACCACCTTTGGTCCTGTCCAATGAAAGATCAGCAACAGCAAAGGTGAATCCAAAGCAACCCCATTCAAACTTTATAGAAAGAATGACCACATATGTGCTTTGTTGCTATATCTGAAGTCTAAGATAACCGTTGCCTGAAAGGCAAAATGTGTTTTTAGTTAAGGGCATCTTTTTCTCATCAACGGAAGGATCTAAGCAAAATGATACTCTCTTTTTTTCTAATTTATTGTGTAGTGGGGCAGAAAATGCCTAACATTTGCAGCACAGTATTGCAAATTAGTATATGGGCTATAAAAACCTCCAAGCCTCATTGTATTTCTGTATCTGTCGGAACCAAGAGAACAAAAGGGCAGCATTGATTCGAGCAATTACAAGCTGGAGATGACAGGCTATACTTTTAGTCACAGAAGACAAAGGTGAGCTAAGCAGATTGTAGACAAATGACGTTTGGTCATTGGTGAAGCTGTTCTTGTCACTACTGAACACTTTACCAGAGAAGAACTCTGGCTTCTGCTATAGAACTAAATCAAGTGGCGTTACAAGTAAATCAAATTATAGCTAAAATCATCCCTACCATCAAATGCATGACTGCTTTCTGAAATGTGTTGCTCTTGCAGCTATGTCTATGTTTCTAATATAGTATGTGTAGTGTCACTCTCAATCCTCCTTAATAAGCTAACAAACATTTATGTATTTTAATTCGCTATTAGGCAAGATCCACAACGATACTAGTACATTAGGATAAGAATGGAGGAGAAGTGTGTGAATGGAGAAGTGTGCTGTACCAATTTTCCAAAACAAGGGAGATGTGCAGAGTTGTGGCAACTACAGAGGAATAAAGTTGATGAGTCGTACAATAAAGTTATGGGAAAGTGTAGTGAAAGCTAGAATGAGGTCAGAGGTGAGCATGGAAAGAAAGACTACTACACTGCAGGATTTATGTCTAAAAACAGAGAGGGTCAGTAGGGAGGGATGGAGCTACATTGTGTTTTTGTAGATCTAGAAATAACATATGACAGGGTATCCTATATGTATGTTAGAGTGGTGCAGGACTTGTATGAGACCTGTATGACAGAGGAGTTCAAGGTGGAACTATGATCGGCTCTTAACCCCTGTGGTGTACCAATGGACAGCTGGTAAATTGCTTGTACAGCACCTTAACTAGACCGACGACCCCAAAGCGGGTCATCAGACACTACAGTCAGTCATTCACCATTCACCAAAGTAAGCTATGTTAGTACCCACAGTTAGTAGCCACAGTAGCCCTGGGGCAGACTGACAGAGGTGAGGCTGCCATACATTGGTGCCACCAGGCTCTCTGACAGCAGGCAATTTGGGTGAAGTGCTGTTGTGTCCTTGGGCAAGACACAATGACTGAGACAGTTGGGGGAATTGAACCGGCAACCCGCCTTCCTAACTTCCTAACTCCTGTGCCACTGTTGCTGAGGTTAGGCAGGAATCTCTATGGACTACGATGTTTGCAGACAACATTGTGATCTGTGATGAGAGCAGAAAACCGGTGGAGGAAAATCTAGAAAAATAGAAAGAAAGGAGAGGAATGAAGGTTAGCCGTAGCAAGACAGAATACATTTATGTGATTGAGACGCATGTTACTGTGGTGAAATTTCTTGTTGGACACTCCGGCTAAGAGTAGACAAATAACAGACAGCAGAGAATGAACAAATGTAAAAAAAAATCCACATTATAGAATGCAAAAGGTTTAAAATATAAGAAAGGTTTGTATCAGAGCTTCAATATCAGTCCCTTTGTGAGTGGTATGAGCCATGTTGCATAAATGAGTTGTCCTTGATTAATCATAAATAAGTGATGAGGTAATAATATGCTTTTGTGCAATGATTTGAAGCTCCATTTACATAAATGTGTGTTTAGATATTCCTGAGAAAAGAGCATTAAAAAGACAACAACAGTAAAGTGATTTTAACATATGATGGACTCTAACATATCTGACATTAGATGGATTGTAACATATGGTTGCAACATATGAGGAACATTTCATGGGCAAACCTTCAGCGGGGGTCTGTCGCCCTGTGATGAGAAATTGCAGCATTAACAGTGGGGTGATTTTTAATATGTGTTACACCACTGGCTCCCATCAGGGGGCGATAGCCCTCACAGCTCTTGGAAAGAAGCTGTTTCTAAGTTTATTTGTTTTGGATTTGAGACATCTGAAACATTTACCTGATGGTAGAGGCGCAAACAGTGCATTGCCTGGAAGGGTGGGATCAGTGTAGCTGTATCTGGCCCTTCTTTGGACTTGCCCTGCATAAATTGAGTCCAAATCCTGCAGACAGCATCCCACAATCCCTTGTTCACAGTCCAGGAGAGGTCTGAAGAGTTGTGAACCTAATTGCTTTCCACACGCTCTACCACCTCCCCCTGTATGCAGAGAGGAGCGTGTTCAGTCCTCCTGGCCCTCCTGTAGTCTATTATTACCTCCTTGGTCTGACTGGTGTTCAGGATCAGGTTGTTCCTGGAGCACCACTGTGTCAGATTGCAGACCTCATCTCTATAGTGGGTCTCATCATTGTTGGAGATGAGACCCACTACAGTGGTGTCATCCGCAAACTTTGCAACTGTGTTTGTGGGACGGATAGCGGAACAGTCCTTGGTGAAGAGGGTGAAGAGTGCAGGGCTAAAGACACAACCCTGTGGCGCTCCTGTGTTGAGGATCAGTGGAGCAGATGTTCCCTATCCTCACCACCTGGGGTCTGTTGGTGAGGAAGTCACTGATCGAGGGGCAGCACAGAGTGGAGAATCCCATGTTATGGAGCTCCAGAGCCAGCATGTCTGGCAGCATGGTGTTGAATGCTGAGCTGAAGTCCATGAATAGTATAAGTGCTGGGATGCTGCAGGTGAATCAGAGCGGAGTGCGTGGAGCAATTCTCCCTGAAGGCAAACTGCAGGCTGTCCAGGCCAGCAGGGATGAACTCCTTGATGTACTATAGGAGGATCCTCTTGAAGCACTTCATGATAATGGAGTCAGAGTGATCGGACGATAATCACTGAGGTAGGAGGATGATTTCAGGTAGACAGGAACCATGGAGAGCTGCAGGGAGAGACCTGCGGCCTTGTTGGTGTTTACCTTTTTCAGGAAAGAGGTCACTTGGTGGAGCTGCTGGACGATTGGCTGATGGTGCACCTCTGGCTGTGGAAGATGTTCTGGCTTCCTGCCTCTTGGAGAGTCAAAGCATGCGAAGAAGCTGTTTAAGGTGCCAGGCAGAGCCAGGCCGCTGCTGAGCCGCTGGTCACTGCGCTTGCAGTCAGTGATGTTTCTGATGCCTCTCCACATGTCAGGTGGATAGCATCGATGTGCTGCTTGTACCTTTGCTTTGCCTTCTGGATGCCTTCTTTATGCCTTCTTGTCACAGGTCTGATTCTGCAGATCAGTGGCTTGTAGGTAGGAACCAGCTCCACAGATGTGATCTGATGAACCAAAGCGAGGAGCTGCAGCGGCTTTGTGTGATCCTGGAACGTTACAGTAAACTTAATCTAATATATTATTGTCTCTGGTTGGGAACTTAATGAATTATGGAGCTGATTCTTAATTGAATCTCGTCAAGTTTGTTGGAGAGGGATCTTACATTGGCCTGAATGAGGCTCGGAAGTGTTGATCTGTGTGGGTTATCCTTTAGTGGAGTGCACAGGTCTGCCCGACCACTCTGCTGTTTCCTTTTGCGCTTATGCCGATTCTCAGGCTTCCAGAGCAGGTAGAAGGGAGCCTATGTTGTCCTTTGCAGATCAGGATAAATAAAGTCCAGTTTCAGCAGCCTGTACGATCCGTGTACTCCTGGGTTGGATCGCAGTTCCAATAGCCCTTCTCTACTATATTGGATTAGTCCTTGAAGTGGTAGAGTTAGCATAGATGAAGATGTTGATGTTCTCTTTTGGAGTGATGAGGATGGTTAGGAAGTAATCAGTACATCAGAGAGACAGCTCATTTTAAATGTTTTAGATGTTTCCCTCTGTACATCTCTGAACCATGGACTTGTACAGAGGAGAGACTATAAGTACATTGGTAGAAGGATATTAAGGCTGGAACTGCCAGGTAGGAGGACTAGAGGAAGACCAAAGAGTAGATTTATGGATAGAGTTTATGGAGGACATGAAAGTAGTTGGTATGAGAAAAGAAGATCTGACAGACAGAGTTTGATGGAGACAGATGATTCACCGTAGTGACCCTTGAAAGGGAAATGTCAAAAAGGAAAAGACTAGAATATTTCAAATGTTCAATGGAAAGATGTGTTTCTTCTATGCTTGTTGTGAAGGATTGACAGCAGTATAAAGAAATACATCATTATGCAATAAACATAGAAATGTTGGTATCGCACTTGCAAACCCTCCAGTATTGCTGAATTAAAACAGTTTTGCAAGACAAACTGAGACAAAATTCCTCCACACTAAAACAAAACACTTCTCGGACAAGGTTGGCACAGCCAGTTTTTAGAGTTTAGGGGGCAATTTTATTTCCTTATGGGGCAATATCATTTGCATATAGGGACAAGGTTTGGAAACCTTTTATCCCATAATAAATGACATCCCTTTTTGAAAACCAAATCATTTTATTTACTCAGGTTACAGAATTCTGTCCGGGGGCAAATACTTTTCCAATTACTGCTCTTGGAAAATCCACAAAGAGCACACTAGGACACTGGTATACATTCAAACCAAAGTGATTTTAATTGTTTCCATGAGTGAAAAACAAAAGGAAAGGTCCCTCGCCTCATGTGATCCCGGACCTGCAAGTCTACAGGGGATTTCGTCCAGCTAAGATCTGCCCTGACATCACCTTTCATTATTCCAGGTGACTCCCTCCTGCCGTCTCGCAGGTCTGTTGCTCTCTTGAGCACGGCAGAGAGCTGTGTTTTATCAGTCGTCTGTATTTGTCAAAGCTGATGCGCTGTTTGGTGTGCAGAGCTGCTGAACTGTGAAGCACCTGGGGCATTGAGAATAAAGGAGGGTGCAGGAGTCAGCCAGCCCATCCTTGGTCCAGGTGAACTGCCCAAGGCTTTTGTTTGCTGTGCGGAGAATTGATGTCAAGCGAGAGTGAGTTGAGAGGTTGGTCAGGTAGATAAAATATGTATTGTGATGTATTCAAGCTTAAGTCAAAATGTCTTTGAAATGCTTTTTTCTTATGATTGATGGATTGAGTTGGACTCTCAAAGTGGAACCGAGTGAAAACTGGTCCATAAGGGGAGTGGGGGAGGGGGGGGGGCACATAGCAGACATTCCCTGAACAAATACAGCCAAGAATAATGAGAATAAAGCTTTTGAATTTGTTTCATCAGATCAGACAGTGAGGGTTTTTATTTACAACATTGAGCGAGAAGCCCCGGGGATGCTCACATCGAGATGGAGAGTACTTAGGATGTAAAACGCACAAAGCTGCAATGTAAACACTTGTCTTCCTTCATATTAGATTTTCCATCATCTTCATTGCTCCTTCCTTTGGCGAGACGCACATCTCACACTCCGGCATTCCAATTTGCAACGCCGCCATTTCCGAAGTACATGTTCATTTATTGCCGTTATTACTTTGTCATGTCGGATAAATTGATAACATGACATAACTTGTTTGCCGCCTTGTTGTGCTGGCAGTCTGATTAGGAGGTCAAGTGTGTTAACGAAAATGACGAATGTGGGAGATCGGAGGGCCACCACTGCTTTTATTTTCTCTCCCTGTTGTATTAAGAATTTTTGGTCCATTAGAAGTGAGATGGGCCATTTCTTTTAACTCTTCATGCTTAACAGTTAAAGGAGAAATACATTAGCTCAAATATAAAATAAACCTTGGTCAAAATTACACATACTGTCTCAGATATATACATACACTTACACTGATGTTTGATTGAATGTCTATTAGCAAGATGCACCTTGACCAAACATTGTTTTGTAGCCATCAAAATTGTCTAGCTAATGCAACATCCACTTTGTGTAATGCAGCTGTGCCACTGTAGGCAAACTGGTCCCACAGAAGGATGATCCCACTACTAACAGTTCGTTCTTAGGTTTGAAAGTCTCAGCATGAGTCATGACTTTACAGAAACACAAAATTGTGGTCCATGATTTGTTGAGTAATACAGCAGTACCACTATTACTACATTATTACACAGTATTAACAGTCCCATAGCATCATGCTGGCACAACTGTGCTTGGCAGTTGGTAGTGTAAATAAAACCCACAGCATCATGCTGCTACCTCCATGCTTGACGGTTCGTACAGCGTTCTTAGATTTAAAAGTCTGTCCTTGAATCATTCTTGGAACACCTTTGTTTGTTTGGAAGATTTACCCATCTGTTGATTCAAAGTGAAGAAGATATACTGCCATCAATATGTTTGACAGTTGTTGTTTTTTGTTTTAAAAGGCTTCCTATTGACTCATCAAAAAATATTTTTTGTCACTGTAGCCAAACAGCTCTATATTAATGTAATCTGATCGACTTTTCTCCAGAATGCATTCGGTCCATGTAAGCGGCTGCATGCCTAAAGTTGTCCATTTTGGCACTTTCTTGTCCGCAGCCACACAGTTCAGGGTGAGGTAGTTTTACCTCAGCAGTTCTTCAAAAGTAAAGCCAGTTTGGGCTTTACTTTGGGCAGTGACAGTGGTGTTCTAATAGTTTCCAGTGGTTTTCCAGAACAAGGCAGGCTTACACACTCTTACATTATATAGTGGATGGAACAGTGAAGAAACACAACTCGAAATCTTCCAACGTCTGGTTGAATGATTTCCAAAACCGACGTCAAACCTAAAGACACCCGTGGAAAATAAAGACTGTCAGATGTCCCACTAAGCCTTCACAAGTAAGGTAAGAAAAAGAGCTTAAATTACTAGCTCAAACACTTTAAGTGTTATGAATCTTGAAATGATGTGTGTGAATGTCTGTGTTGTACAGCTCTTTATGGTGAAGATGGACTCAGTTTGGCTCTTTATGCTGAACTGATTCACCACCCACTAGCTAGATGACTAAAGGTTTGACTCAGCTGGGAGGTCCAACTGAAAAATAATCCCAGAAACACATCAAAACTAGTTTTAGAATGGCCACAGCATGGCTAAAATTAACACTCTGAGAGGCCCCTAATCATTGAGCTAAAATAAAAATGTCAGTCTATCCTGGGAAGCCAACACATTCAAACTGAATACTGGTGAGAGCAGTGGTCAGGTATTCGCCCAAAATAATCCCAAAAGCTTAATGGCAACAAAACTGCTTACTTGAAGCACAATTTTCTAAGAAACTTTAACAAAGTAATAGTAAGGGGTTAATATAAATTTGTGGGAATATTCATTAATCTGACCAGGTATGTATGGATTAAAGGAAATCCTCAAATTCAAATGATTTTTGACGTTTTAGTGATATGGCCATGATTTATGTTGAACTATGCCAACATGAAAAGAGAGCAATTTAATAAAAGGTTAGTATTATAATGACATTCTTGCCCATGCTTAGTGAACAAATTTCTTAAAATTACTATACTTTTGGCAGATATTTGGTGTTTTTCTGAAGGCCAAGAAGTCCTTAAAGTTGTAGACAAGTTTGGCATTGGGATTCTTGCTAATGATGGTAGAAAATGAAATGACCTGTCAGAGTTTAAGAGGCAGAAACAAAGTCACAAAGGGCTCATAATTGAGGTTGTTTGGTTCAATCAGTGACAGGGAGAAAAAGCAGAGGAGGTTCTTGGAACACCGCATCATGCCTTCAGGTCTTAATTTATCATCTGAGTCGTGGCGGTTTGGATTTTTAGGCCACTTGAAAGGTTAAAGTGAACATTGAATAAATGCAAAATCGATGAACATTAGAAAATAACCAACCTATGGTGGATTAAAGATGCCTTTGGCAACACTTGTGTGTGCCTAATTATCAGAAAACTTAATACATTTTATTTTGATTCAATTTGAAATTGAGAGGAGCAGAGTGTGACCTGAGAGTTTGCCTGAGAATAGCAGCGGAAACAGTTCATAAAACTGAAAAAGCTTCACTCGATGGAGCAGTTAACTGCCTGTGAATGATGCTCAGACAATGCAGACCATACCTTCAGGGTGCAAACGTATCTCTTGTCCTCAGGGGATGACTAAACTGTCAGAGAATCCCCATTATGTATTATCACAAAGTCAGACAGAAAAATCTTCAAAACCAATGTCTGTGATGGGTTAAGAAAGAGCTGACAAGAGGGAGTGCAAACCTTCCCTCTCCTTACCCCCTCCTCAATTTGAGTCACTTTGAAAACTTAGCGGATCCACCTTTTAGCAATCCTGTGGGGATGAATCAACCTTGTGCTCCTATCTAAGACGGTACAACCGGCACACCTAGAATTACAATGGGAGCACATCAAGGGACGGCCAAGCCTGACTGACAAGCTCCCCCCTCCACCCCCTTCTATAAAAGTGCAGCGATTCTTTCATTTGCATGATGGGGTGGAGTGCTGGTGCTTGGACTGGTGGGGAGAGTTAATCAGGGCTTTCCACTGTGCCGTAACAGGGGGGCTTCACCCTTCCCCAAGAGGACCGCGGGTGAAATCCTCTTATGCTGAAAAAAAGTACGCGCCCACCTTTCCTCACGGGATAAGGGTGTTGGTGGTTGGGGGGTGTCGCGAGGACGGTTGTTTCCGTCAGGACTGACCTCCCTTCCACCACCTTGCATCCCCACGATTAAAACAGCTTTAATTACAAAGAGATGACTCCCCCTGCCCCCATTCCAGCTCTAACTACCCCCTTTTTCCTATCTCTCCCTCTCCACAGGGGAGCACTCCCAGTCTTCTCTCCATTAAGGATGAGAGAGGGAGGGGAGTGGAGCCCATATCCAACATTCAGCATACCATTTTCACCCTCAACTGTAAACCCGGCTCCCTTAAAAAAAACAACAACAGCATAAAGACACATTTCTGAAACAAATTAAAAGTTATTCATGTGCTTATGGATGCTTGGTATAGATTACAGCTATAGTTGATAATCATGTTCAGAAACACTTTTTGTTATACTGGAGTAAAACCATCCTTACCTCCTGAAAATAGTCAATACATTATGTATTCTGAAAAAGGAGGTTGGAATAATCGATCTGTGTGAGATCTGCGGGCCTGTAAAAACTCTAACCAATCCCTGCTCTTTGCACTGAAGCGCAGGGATTTGTCACAGTTTTGTTCCCGCTCTCATTCTCCTCTGTCCCTCAAGTTCCGGGGGGAATCGCCTCATCCACCGGTTGTCCCACATGCCAGTCATTCTGCCGCGCTCACGTAACACCAGTGTGTGTCCACGTTCTTTGTTAATCTCAGTTAATATCAGTGTAGGATGGTCATTGGAGCTCCACTGCTCTTTGAACATGGGTGAGGGTCAGAAGAAGCAAACCGCGCTCATGTTTATAGGAAGAAGAGGAAGGCCTCAGTAGAAGGAAATAAGACCAGAGTGGATTTGAGAGATCTGTATCACGCGATTCCCCTGAAAAGTGGAAGGGCAAAGTAAGGTGGTCTTGCGCATGCGCAGTCATTCAGAAAGGTACTTGGGGGAAAATTGCAGACCCTAGCCTTAATAAAAAAGGTGGGGGAAACCTTATGAAGTATTTTCAGGAGGGAAACATTGGATTGACTTTGATTAGTTCTGTGTTTTAAAACAGGTGTAGACATTTAAGACCAGCTCAGTTTAGGGTCAGGCTGCACCCCTTTATTCCTTACATTCTAGCTCTCCTGGATGTTGCAGACGCTTTAAAGTGGCATAGTCATGTACTATGACTTTTCAAGTTTCTATGCCAGTAGATCACTCTGGTTGTATACCAAGGTTTTTTTTATCAAATCATTGCACCTTGATGGCTAATTATATTTTATTTCTGTGTTTTACACTTTGATTTTGCCTTTTTTGTTAATAAACAAAACACTTTCGTGTATATTTCCCAGACAAGACCACATGGCCGGAAATGCAGGCACACAATGATTAAACATGATTAAACAAGGAGAAGCAATGGAGCCCACAGACATATTTTATGTTATACTGAATAAATACAATCATAACTACATGTTTATTCTTACCTGATAAATGTAATGCCAGTAGATCTGTTTCATACTGTGAATCAGCTGGTACAATTACACACAGCACATGAATGAGGCACCTTCTCCAAATCGCTCCACTATGTCAATTTCAAAATGGTGGCAAAGTTGCTGCACGATTCAGCGTACAAGTCAGCAACGCCTGGCGGAGGTGCAAAAAGAAAGCGTAGTAACCCCGACTCTGTAGACAGGGTCGGTCTTCAACCACGCTGAGCTGTCACTTTACAGAGAGCCTTACAGGATGGACTACTGGCTCTTACAGAAGCTGCGTCAATTGTTGCCACCTTGATTTCTGATAGTACTGCCTGAACATGACACAATGTTTATAGATGTTGATCACATCTGGTGCAAAGTTCTTTTCAGGCTCAAAAAGGACTAAGTAAACACTAGCAGGATGAACGGATGGCGTATATTGATTGGATGAATATATCTTTTTTTGTGTGTTTTGTTTTTATGGTCAAAATATGGCCCTGTTTAAATAATGAATTTCCGCATTCAGTAGTCTTTGGTGGGAGTCTATCAGCATTTCTCATCTTGATTTGACAATATGTCAAATCAAAACACATTCTTTTCAGTTTCTTTATTTAGCGGCAATTCACAACACACGTAACGTCATGGCACTTTACAAAGTCAATCATACAGACAGATGGGTTAAAAGGTTTTCCATCTAAGTAAAAACACGGCCGATTGCATGAAGTCATTGACTAGGCAGCAATCCTTCATACCGAAGATGCATGTAGTGACAATAGAAAGGATCACTCCCCTTTAACAGGAAGAAACCTCCAGCAGAACCAGACCCAGTGTGGATGACCATCTGCCATGGCCGACTTGGGGTTTAAGAAGACAGAGCATAAAAACACAAAAAGAACTCAGAAGCACCAGTAGTACTATGTTCATGAGGGATTAATAAAAAAGAAATGTCAGTACTAGCCCCTTCAGTGGCTTCATCCAGGAGAAACACAGTGAAACAGATAAGCTCTGAGACACTTTTCAAGTCTAGAGAATGAAAGCGAGCACGTCCAGTAAGTTGCATTAAAGATCAGACTATAGCTGGAGAGCAAAGTGCTCTGTTACAAACATACGGAACAATCACATCTCTGGTGGATAATATTGACTGATTATTAAAGGGTTTATATATGAGAAGTAGAATAAAAAAAATTGGATTCAACAGGGAGCAAATGAAGGGAGGCTAAATTAAGAGAAATGTGTTTTTAATTTTCATCATAACTCTTGCTGCATTGTTTATGATCAGAACAAAGTTTTAAACTGCATTTTGTGGACTTACTGACAATAAAAAATTACAATGGACCAGCCTTGAAGTAAGAAATGCACAGACTAGTTTTTTCAGCCTCACTCCGGGACAGGATATTTCTAATCTGCCCTCTATGCTTTGCAAAATTTTCAAATTCCTCTCAGATTGTGGGGACACCTCCTGAGAACAACCCTCTTTTGATAATCCCTCAGGTTTTTTTGGTTTTTGTTTGTTTCATTTATCTTTCTTGGGTATACACCTCTCATCAATTTTAATAAATCTAATTAACCTGTATGCTATAGATTTAGCTAAATCCATAGCATACAGAGAGTTTACAGCCATCCATCCATCCATCCATTTTCCATACCGCTTAATCCCTTAATGGGGTCGCGGGGGTTGCTGGTGCCTATCTCCAGCATTCACTGGGCAAGAGGCAGGGTACACCCTGGACAGGTCACCAGTCTGTCGCAGGGCAACACAGAGAGACAAACAGGACAAACAACCATTCACAGACCTAAGGACAATTTAGAGAAGCCAATTAACCTAACAGTCATGTTTTTGGACTGTGGGAGGAAGCCGGAGTACCCGGAGAGAACCCACACATGCACAGGGAGAACATGCAAACTCCATGCAGAAAGACCCAGGGGTGTACTTGAACCCAAGACCTTCTTGCTGCAAGGCAACAGCGCTACCCACTCCGCCACTGTGCAACCAGAGTTTACAGCAAAACCAAAAAAATAATTGTTGTGCTTTTTTGTATCAAACAATAACAATGTTTACGTCAAAATGCAAAATTAGAAATGTGTGTTTCATTGGATCACGTGGAGATAGGTAAGTCCATAGCATGGTGCTCCCACCACCATGTTTTACCATTGTCACAGTGTTCCTTTGACATTGCAGCTATGCAAAACAAAACAACAAAAGATCCATTTAAACATTTGGTCTTGTTTAATTGGTCCATATTGACAGCTCTGGTTACTCGTTGGAGGTTTGGAGCCTTTTTTTCAAAGGTCAAAGTTAGGAATCTCAGAGGGATATTTGGCCACTGAAGACAAAATTTCCAATGAGAAAAAATATATGTTTGTTCTTGAGCTTTATAGTTTGTTGCCATTCCCCAACAGCATAACTAAAGACAACAATCATCCCAATCATCTCCTCATTTTGATTGGCCTCTTTTTCCTTACTCTCCAGACCACTGCTGTAGAGTCTGAATCTAACAATGAGACAGTCTGTTCATAGCTGTAGGATCCTGGTGTGACAACACATCTTACCATACAGCAGAAAGTGTGACATTTACAAATCAGTTCGAATTTAACCTTACACATAGTTGAAAAGGGCACGTTCCAAAATGGACAGTTATTGAAAAAAGCGGTCAAAGTTGAAAGAAATCCATCTTAAAAACTTCAAAACATCCAGCATACTGTTGACCAGTACAGATTTATCACACTTGATGAAAAACAAGAATGAGATAAGATGGAGCTATAAACTTTAGCACAGAGATGGATTTTTATCTCCCAATGGTGAAGTCCTTAGATTTAGCTTATTAGCTGACACTCAGGTTTTCTATAACATTGTGGACTTAAGTAGCCAAGGATGAGGGTATATTTAATGTCTTTGAATCATTTCTTTGTTGATTTGATCCAAATATTTTGGATAATGATTTTGCTGGAAGATCCAATAACAATTAAAAGAGTTCATGAGCATTACGGTACCTATACTTACTTGACATGAGGCGATTTTTCACATAATTGTTCTTAGTTGAAAGCAAACCTACTTGGAAAAGTTATTACCAAAAAGTTAAGTCTCAGGCCAGTCTGACCAAAGCAAACAGCTGCAGTAAGATTTAAAAGACCTCCATGTGGTTTACATTTAAGATGGTAGGATACAAAATAGTGTGGGTTTGCCAAACATTCTTTATCTTTTCAGGAACTCCTTTTATTTTCTCAATTATTTCGTTGAATGGTTTTATTAATTTGCTTCCCTTACAGAATAAATCTGCTCAAATTTAAGCTGTTCTTTTCAAAAATATCCTGTTTTATATCATGCCAGTGCAAATAAAGATCTCCCAACCTTTCCAGGGGTGTGCATTTTTCTTGTGTTTCTTGTTTCTGGGCCACTGTTTGAACATCTACACTGAAGCGATGCCCTAGAACCTGAACCATCGGGCAGCATTTCCATTATTTCCACAAACTGTTATCAGTGGATTCCACCGAGGAGGAGGAGGTTTTTGATTTATGTTTCCATGGATAATAAAGTACAGGATCACCAACATGTGTAAAGCGCTCCCCAAGCGCCACCTCTGTCTCCTTGATTAATGCCGATTTAATTAGGCGCTGTGCTAATTAAGCAATAAATAATGACAAGGTGTGCATTTATGCAAAGATAATGGAAACCCCTGAGAAGTCGCCCAATCGGATCATTTCTTTGGACAATAGAGTGAGATGAACATGTTTGACCATTGTTGTGCACTGCATTAAACATGTGTGATAATCATCATGTCTATTTGCCCTAAATGAATTTAATTATTACAGTCCTTATCATTAAAAGGCTGTAATAAAATGCACTGAAGGAGGATTATGTTGGAGCAAATAGTAGCTGTGGATATCAGATATATCAATATCTAGTAAGATCATCAACATGGGGACATCTAAAAGAGTCATTAATCAAAACACACCCTACTGTCTCAAATTCCACAACCTGAGCCAAGCAGCAAAAAATTACCAATTTCCTCCCAGTTTGCGTCAGCAGCACCCATCCTCGCCACTTTCCTGAGCCTGCAGTCACACACCTATTTTCCTGTGAATATGCTTTCCCGGTGTCAAACGTCCCCATGTACAGACTTCCTGATGTGTGTGTAAGAGGAGCGGTATTTACACTGATTAATGGTCCCCGGCTTCTGGTGGGCTGTGAGCCCCTCGCTCTCCAGACAGCAATGACAAATAAATCTATCAATCATGAGAGGGATTTTCTGAGCACGAGCCATAAGGCAGACCTGCAGTCTAAACACTTTGCTGTAAACAAAAACATACACAGTTAACGTACAGTTAACGCAGCACTTTGACTTTAGTCATGGTAAGAGCGGTTTTGGTCAGATTGTTGATTCTGCCCTTTACTTAATCTAGAAGTTGCATATAAACTGGAATACAGTAATCCAATAACCCCTTAAACTCAGAGGGGTATAAGAATAATTTCTGCCTGACATTGCATACCTAATATAACTCAAAAAGTAACTATAAAGTGTAAATTCAAACTTTTGATGTCTTTGTAAAGCTAAGGCATTGGAGAATATGTTCACGTGGGACCACTATTGCAAATGTCACTGTCGGATTTATAGATGATTAAATAAAGAAAAAGTCTATACTTTTTTGAGCCTCGCCCTAACATTTTTCTAAATAAACACAGCACAACTATATGAAAATGTAAAAAATATAGAATAAATCTCAGACTATGTATATCCACATCTTCACCATAACTGCAGCAAATCTGGACTGAATCATCTGAAGCATATTTGTTTAGGTAAGGTTTTATTGGACAGTATGCCAGGTGGAACGGTTATTTTGCCACCATGTCGCCAAATGTGCCAAAACTGTGGCAAATGTATTTTTCACCGCATAAAAGGGAATTTTGTCAAACAAAAGTGCTGATATCCATTTTAGCATTTCTTCAGCACATGCCTTTGGTAATAAGATTTACCCTGTGTATAATCCAAGTGTACCACTGCGCACAGCATAAGGTAAGAAAAAGAAAATGAAAAGAAAATGGTTTGAATTGTGTCCTTTTGCCTCAAAACTTTTAACAAAGCTTCCAGAGCTGCCAATTTACAGTTGTGTGCCACAATAATGATAGACAGTCAGAGAAGAAACTACAGTTTTTAAACAGGTACAGATGTTCTGCAGCTCTGGGAAATCCCTCTGGGAATGTCCCTATGCAAAAAGCAGCAGGGACTGGCAGTTTTGTAAGCTCTATTACACAGGGGCATTACTTCACCAGGATACATGGGACTACCGTGCTGTATCTTATTTAAAAGGTAGGACTCTAGTTCTGCGACAGACTGGCAACCTGTCCAGGGTGGATAGGGCCTGGACAGGTTGCTAATGATTGGACTCTCTAGTTTCCAATGATACTGACCTTGAGGCAGGCCTCTCACCCGTTGAATGCTGGAGATAGGCACCAGCACCTCTGGTGACCCCAACAGGGATAAGCGTGATGGAAAATGGATGGATGGATGGATGGATGGATGGATGGATGGATGGATGGATGGACTCTAGTTTCCAATGATACTGACCTTGGGGGAGTGGAGTTAAAGGAGCAATAAGCACCACTAGGTGGTGATTGAGCACTGTCTGTAGACCAAAACAAGATGTATAAAAAGATAGGTCTCTACCTTTATTCCAGCTGCAACCCGACCTCTCCTTTCCCATCTACTTTTCACCCATCACCTTCTATGCACACCTTATGTGCTTTTACTTTTCTCATCCTCAAGTCAAAGTTTGTCATGGCCATGGTTATGATTACAAAATGTAGTATATATACAGTAGTTCCCAACTTGATTATTGAGCCTGCTGTGTGCTCACCCTCCCTCGTCCTCTTCCACTTGCTCTGCCTCGTCCTCTCCCTCTCCGTTTCAATGGGAGACCCTGAGGATAATCTAGAGGGGGGAATGTCGCCTTGTCTTTATAAGTAACTCTATGACTTCTCAGTCTGCTGATCCAAAGTGGTTGGCTACCGGATTCCAAAACACAGACAATTTTTAATTTTGCAACAATGCAGTTCTGCCAGTGGCCTTCAGGGAGAGCTCAACCTGTACGATACAGGTCCAGCGCTCCTGGTGGACAAAAGTTACACGCTGGCTGCTTTCTGAGAACTTTGAGAAAAGTAATGGAGAAAAAAAAAACATAACATTTTATAAAAAGTCCACTTAAAATGGCTAATATGACATACATATCACATCAGGTGCACATTTAGAGTGATGTGCTCCAGACTTTGAAAGTGATAGTGAACACCATGGTGAAAGGTAAATAACAACCCGAGGCTTTCAGAAAGAGGAATGTAGTAGCTTGATAAGATATTTAAAGAGGTCTCAAAAGGAATTTCAACTAAGTAATTCTACTGAACAAAAAATAGTTCACAAGTGGAGGACAGTCAAAACAACTGCCCACATGCCCAGATCTGGCTGACTATGGAAGATCACCTTTAAAGATGACTGCAAGGTGCTTAAAAGAAGTCTCCAAATACCCTAAGATGCCGACATAGGACCTACATCATCCTACAACCATTAGTCCAAACTATTTTGTCTACAATTTCTGCAAATTTGTGACTTTAGTTGGTCAAGGGTTGAAAAAAAAAAAAAAAAGAAAATACAAGTTTTACAGACAGAGAGCCTCTAAAGCAGACATGAACCTTAGATGCTATTTTGGAAAATTAGCACATAAATGTAGAAAAAGCAAAGCAAGAGTAGTCATCACAATTTATTAAAGTGGCCCTTTATTGAAAATGACAACTTTCAAGGGATTTTGAACAACACAGATTGACTTTTCATATTGTAATGGCCTTTGACTTATATAACTCAAATAAGGTAATAATAATCTTAATTGGTTTAGACTGCCTGACTCAACCAATCCTGCCAAGAACACACAAAAACCTAAACAACACTGTTATTCTTCAGTTGAATTTTCAGGATTGTAAAACTGTATTATCCACCAGAGCACATGTTTAAGTGCAGTGTGAGCATTACTAAGTAAAGACATCAATCGTAGTCTTCAGTCCTCGTGGGTCCATGAGCTGCTGCGTGAACAGCACGGCTGCCTGTTGCAGAACAAGCCCCTGGTTGCTTTCAACCATCTGTGACTGAAAACAAAGACTGTGATCACATCAAAAACACCAGAGAGGGGAGGGAAAAATGTGGGTCTAGCTGCAACTTTCTACGTAACTGGCTTACAGGTTCTCAGCAGTTGAACAAATATGGACGAGTTCCATAAACCTACAACTGCTGTTTAAAAAATTGTTTGCAGTAAAAGTAAATTAGCAGGAAATAGCTCATTACCAGAGAAAATTAATATGTTCCATGCATATATGATCATGTTGAAGTCCTGTCGTTTTGATAAATCTGATTGGTAACTTGCAGGACGGATAGATGTTGCAGCTGGCTGGAAGAGGCAGTTGAAGTCTGCAAAATGCATATTCATTGAGATGGATGGATGGATGGATGGATGGATGGATGGATGGATGGATGGATGGATGGGTTTGTGTGTGGGTGGATGGATGGACAGTTGGACGGCTGGATAAATGGATGGATAGAATAGATAGATGATCGAACGGACGGACTGATAGATAGATGGACAGACGGATAGATGGACAGACAGATGGATGGACAGACAGATGGATGGACAGACGGATGGATGGACAGACAGATGGATGGACAGACGGATGGATGGATGGATGGATGGATGGATGGATGGATGGATGGATGGATGGATGGATGGATGGATGGATGGATGGATGGATGGATGGATGGATGGATGGATGGATATGTAGGGCTTGTATATAGTGATGGTTCTTATTGGCTATTTTTAAGACAGCGAGTCTGAATTTGTCCCTCAAAAACTATTAATATTATTTTCACCTCCATCAGAGAATGTAAATCAGAGGTAGAGGGGACGGCCTAGCTGCCATTCAGTCCCACAAGGAAGTCAGGGTAAGTAATGCTAAAGTAAAACCTAATAAGATCCTGCAGGAAGGTTGGGAAAATGATGATTATCTTTAATCACTAACCTGCCTCAAGTGGTGCTGCTGCATTATCCCACCACCTTCATTCCTTATAAAAATATCCATCACACACAAAGCTGGCCCGATGAAAAGGCGATGGAAGCGGAATGCCAATGGCCTCATTACTTGTCTCTGCACATTGTAACTGGAAATTGCTTCTTTCAGGTTTTGTTTGCTCAAGCAATTACAATAAACTCTCGGCTTGACACGTTGTTTGCACAGATGTAGGGCATTAATAAACATGAGCTCTAATCTGAATTATTGAACTGCTCAACGTAATTCCAAAAAAAAAAAAAAAAAAAAATGGATTTGGAGCCCCGTATGAATTGAGGGGACAGGAGGAGAAGGGGACGGCAGGAATCCCTGGGATTTATTCCCCCTATCGGTTGGTTTTATCACCTGAGAATTCCTCTGATTTAATATGGGAGCTGGCTGTGCAGGTATTCCCAAGTCAATTTCTACCAAACCATGACTGCCACAACGTCAGAGATGCTTCAGTCTGATATTTACTTACTTACGTAGATATAAACTTTTAGAAGATAAAGAGAATAATGAAGCTAAACTTGCCTTTTATGTCAGATATATCTTTTTGTGTACATGAACGTTACAACAGGAAGAGATCAAAAGCAAAGTAAAGCACCTTAAGGGAAACGATTGATTCGGGATGCAGGTCTTAGTACTTACCAATAACCATAGATGCGCTTAGATTTTGATTCCTGATTTGTTGTAAAAATATTATTATTTAAAAAACACACAAGGTCAATGCAATGCCAGATATCCAGATGTTGCCCCTTACTTGCTGGTGTGCCGGTTCAACTTCTCAGCATCTTCTAGCCAGTTGCACCAGTATAAATAACTGATCTAGGATACAGGATTATACATTTGATAAGGTTGGGCGGTCCATCATCCATCCAGGATGAAGAGAGCTGGGGAGCTGCTGCTCCTTTGGCTGATAAGACAAATCAAAATCTGTGTGGCATGCATTAGCATTCATCCTTTTAATGGGACTCCCCAAAATAAAGGAAGAACAAGATGCCATGGCTATACACCAACAGGCCAAACAGGGAGTGTCTTTAGCCAGTAATAGAAACACGCAAGAGGCCTTTGGTTTATCTTATTGATGCACTTCAACAAGTGGTGATTTATAGAATAGTGGAAAGAAGAAAGCTATTGATGACAGTAAGAAGTACAAACTCCCGTTTAAAGTCTGCAAAATGCATATTCATCGATATGGACAGTGACGACAAACATTGTGTTTTAAATAGAACAGTCGAGCCTCGCTGAGAAGCACAGTGCTGGCAGAATCATGCTGTGAGGATGCTTTCATTCAACAGCAACATGGAAGCTGGCCCGACTTGATGAGAAGATGGATGAAGCTAAATATCAGGTAATACTTGGGCAAAACTGGATAAAAGCAACATAATTTAGACTGTGGCAGGCAAAACCTTTGGTTTCTGGTCAAATTTAGCAGGAATTCTAGAATTTACATGCTGTTTGATTTATGCAGATGCAGTATGGGCTGGTGTGAATTTCTATTTACTGGTTAACTTTAAATGTGAGATCTGAGGGAAGGTAAGGAGGTACAGTGCATACTTCTACATATATATATCTAGTACTAAAATTTGGTCTTAATTTCACAAATTACAGGATTTTCCACTTTTCGCACAGCCACAAATGCGTCCTACACTTCACTTGAATAGATTTGCTGAAAGACCAAATGCAGTGGTCTTTTTCTTTTTATAAAATTTCCTCGATACAAATGCCAGGGAGCCAGCTTCCCAGCCAGCCAGGTGGGAATATCTACAAGAAGAATGCCGGAATAGTGCTTTTTTTTTCTGGAGGTACAGTATCTTAAGATGTTCAAAAGGCATAGCAGAGGGGGGCTAGGCCATTCTGGAGAATCAAAAAGACTACGTGGACTTTGATCACTTGCATCTTATTCAATGCAAAATTACTGTGCTGGTCCTCAGCTTCTCAACGCGGGAGCAAGATGGAAGTTTATTATTTTGTACACAGAGGCAGGCAGGAATATGAAAGAGGTCTTTTGTCAGTTATGTGATTACAGTGAAGTCATTGTGACTGTTAAAGAAGACTAGCAGCAATGATGAGAGCCAGGGTGAGTGCTGACAGAGAGTTTAGGAAGGATATAGACGGAAAAGGAGAAACATGGGCTGACAAAACTCTTCTTGAAACAACACATCCCAGCATTTTATTTTTCTTGCAAGTAGAAACACCGGTGCAGACATTTACCAGAGATGTTCACTGAATATTTGGTTAGTACCCTTTGATTCCAGCAACCAGGAGTACTCAAGGCTCGCCACGTGGAGTCCCTCCATCTTCCAAGAACAAAGAGCGTGACCCATCACTCCGTCACAGGTTGTTCAAAGCAAAGTTTATTGAGCAAGCATTCACCAAATGGGTGTTTGCATGCATGCACATTAACATATCAGTGTTTGCCCCAGAAGTAACTGCAAAGCAACCGCTGTCTCCTTGGGGAGAGCTGCTTGGCAAACACCTCGGAGTAAACAAGACAACCAGTGACAATATGCTAATGGGGGAGATTCATTATCCCCGTTCCTCCAAACAAGCTCCGCCTCAACGAAGATGCTTCAGATCTCCAACATCTCCATCAGGATCCAACCCTCCTTCCGACACAGCCTGATTAATATCTCATCAAGCACGGCAGTTTTTCCCTCAGAGCAGACCATCACTCATGCAGCCATCAGACAGCGTTAGTCTTATGAGATTGCAAAGAAGCGACACACCTTAAAGTGGGGCGAGATAAAGTTATGTTGTGGAGATGGAGGCACCGACTAGTGAAGGAGAGTAATTGCTGCAGAAAGCCACACAACTGTTGCACTTTTTCCCCCAGTTTCAGGGTGCTCGGCTCAGGCTCAGGCTCAGACAGCACAGTTTGGGTCAATAAACAACCCGATGAACAAGTTACAGGGATAGAATTGCAATAAAGCTCCTGCTTAATTGAATCGGACAATGGATTGGCATTATTAACTCTGCAAATATTTACTTTATTGCTGGTGGCCTAAACTCATTACTCTCATATGGATTTCCTCCTCCGCCACATTTACTGCTTAGAGTTATTCACAAGGCTGCTTTGCATTGTTCACAATTATTTCCAGAAGCAACGCCGTACCATAGGAAGGCTTCTTAATGATACAAGGAGAAAAAAAAAGAACAAAAAGAAGCAAGCAAAAACAACACAGATATATTGTGGAAGGAACCCAAGATGTATTGATTTACTAGCAGGAGAATAAAGAGTGAAAGCTCATGTGTAAACACAGGAGTGTGACTAAGCTACTGCCAAGAGGTTTTTGCACTTTTCAACCAAATTACCCCCAAAAATGTCAATACGGATGAAATTTATATAAGTAAAATGGACAGTTACATCTCAGACATGAAATTTTACTACTTGCACCTAAACCAAAACTTAGGAAAAGCTTTACAGATTCTTGGCTTCTGGGAGCCTTGAGCTAATCACAGTTTGTTGCCTTGTGTTTCTCCACCTGCTTTGTTTGACTTCACCACAAGTCCTCCGTGCAGTTAAGATTTCATGGTCCTCCGTCATGCTAAAACACACACATATCATCACCAAACTGTTGCTTGATTACTAGAATAAGTTGCTGTTGGAGTACCCATCCCTTGAGTTGAAAGGAAATCCCCCACATTTTCTCCAGATAAATGATTTCCCAAACGACGTACCAAAGAATCAGCATAGATAGCAACAGTCATCTGCTATCTATGCTAGAGTTTCACTCTATATTGATGATTCCTTGCATGGAAGTGTTTTTTTTTTGCTGCCTGTCTTATCACAAATCTGTTTAAACTTTACAGATACACTGATATCCACCTCCTGTTGCCATTGTTGCATAAGCTCTGCACTGGTGGCCTTTTCAAACGATATGACAGACCTTACTGGTTTCCTAATTGCAAATTTTGATACCACCATTAAAGAGCTAGCTCAAACTTTGCATCATGAGCTCATCCTGAACCACTATGATGCTCTTGATGATCTAGAAAACTATTCTTACAGCTACAATGTTCTTAATAGAGGTTTCTTGTGCCATTTTGATATAACTGCTAACAAGAAGGCAGTGTTTTACAAGAATCACTCTGATAGTTAGAGTGTCTTTCGCAATGTCTAACAGAAGATGAAACCTTTGGTTAATCAACTTTAGTTGTCCGAGGGCCAGAATTCTTCTCGGCAGACATTGTGAGGGACAGATGTTTTGTAAAATAAAATAAATTAACAAAATATGATAAAAAAACTGCTCTCTCACGCATCCCTCATACTCCCATTCATTGTGGATGGCTCGTCATTTCTCAAGTTCTGGTCCTCTAGATGAGGCCTGGGAGCTTGAAGATTCTTCTTAGGATCTTAGCTGTTCCTAAGATTGCGCTTTTCTAGACTGAGATGTTGGAGTCAATTCTCCAGAGTGGGGGTTACTGTCCTGAGTGCTGTGATGACCATGGATATTACTGTTGTCTTCACCTTTCAGGCTCTTTAGTTGTTCCCTGAGTCTAGACTGTGGATATCGATGTATCCATGTTTCCCACAGTCTTTTCATGCACCCCGTTGACTAGGGTTACTGGAGTAGTAGCATTCCAATAGTGCCTAATTGTGTTCTCGAGTCAATTGCCTTCATGTTCCAATATCCCATTTGTCATCAAAGTGTCCTGGTTCCTCAATGCCTGACCCAGACCTTGTTTATGCGATCTCATCATGTATATGAGGTAGGCGGTTAGCCTTAATGGTCTTGCCCAAGGAACACTGGAGGATGTTATAAGCTCAGTATATACATATATACATATGCACACTAAATGTATTTATATATATATATATATATATATATATATATATATATATATATATATATATATATATATATATATATTATATTTTTTATGTTTTATTATTTTTTTCTTCACTATGCTATTCAGAAATATTCCAGGGGCCGGATGGAAAACGGTGGTGGGCCGGATGTGGCCCGCCGGCCGCCCGTTGATGACCCCTGATCTACAGCTTATTATTGAGTTCAGCTGATGGTCCAGCCATTAGAAACAGTCCAGTTTTTTATCTGGCCCTTTTGAAAAAATAACTGCCCACCCCTAAATTTAAGAGAGGGCCACTAAATTCCTACAATATGAGTCCAGAAGAAGAAAGCAACAGCGGCAACATGACGGTGTTCACCATATTCCAAAGAAGATTTCCAATTTATAAAGCGTTTCAAGCTCCTGAGACACAACTCATAATTCAGAGCAGTGAGGTAATTTATTTCCCCAGGTTTTAATATGTTACAGATGAGTGCTCGTGTGTCTTTCCGCAGCTGGAGCGTCACAACATAGAGGCCAGGCATGTAGTCGAGCCTGCGCCACGTGCTTGTGCACCAATACCTGTGGTGCCTTTCATGGTTCAGGGCCCTCTAATTTCAGTGGAAAGTTGCACATATTTCATGGACACAGCCCAGCCGGAGAGAGGACGACAACGACGGGTGGAGGAAAGAGTAAGAGTTGGGGGTGGTCTTGCACAGGGGGAGGCTGATGATGGACTGTACCTCTTCCTTTGAGGCATTGCAGGCAGTCCACTTTTACAACAGAAGCTTTTTGGATCATTTGGTTGAGCCACAGGCAACTGTAAAGCCCTTTCAGGTCACCTTAGAATGCCTGGTTGATTTGACAGAGGCTGTAAACCAACGTGGGGTTCAGATTATTCTAAATATGACTGGCTTAAGGCCCCTGTCTCTGGCAGGGCAATTCGCCATAAGTTTAGATTCATTTAAGATGGTCTTTAAGGTGAAGGGTGAGTTTCAATTCTTTGAAATTATTCTGTGAAGTTATTATTGGTAACAGTTGTCTTACCTGTAGTAGGTTGAGGCTGTATCTATGTTTCTGTGCGGACTTACGTTGCTCATTCTGGCCCAGCTGTATCACACCAAAAGCTCTCACTCCACAAAAATCAAATTAAACCGTTGGATTTTGTGTCAAACTGCCAGCTGTGCAATAGCAAAGAAAATGGTATGTGTCTGTATTTTTCAAAGTGTCATCCAGGCTTACTCAGTTCATGCCACAGACCAGCATTTCAGACAGATCGATAAATTTGGCCCCTCATATTTTTGCTATTGTGGTCTTTTTGTATCCAGTTTTAGTCAAAAACAGACACTTTACATTTTGTACATATCATCCGTCAACTTGTACACTCTAGGGATCTAACAATACATCAATCCACATCAATATATCAATTAAATGACTAATGATTCATTACACCAATGCAAAATTAAAACTTTGATCTATATTGTCATTTTTATGATCCGCCTTTATTTTGAAATTCATGAATGGGCCTATAGAGAACAGGTGATTTGTTATTATTTTAAAATTAGCAGAATGTCGTGTTGATTTAAATGCCTGATACCTGTAAGAGCCTAGAAATAAAATGGTCAAATCATATTTGATATTTTTTTATTTTTTATTTTTTTTGTGCGTTGATATCAACGTATATAACAGCATTACATGGGCAGATGATTTCTCATCATACAGATTGCATTGATTGGAAATTGTAAAAGACTTTGTGATATCGGCAGGTGATTTACACCCCTAGTACCCAACATCATGGTGTCAATACTTAACTTAGAGTGCTTTAAATCATTGGCTTCCATCGTCAGATCTAGAACATTCTTCTCAAAACTTACATTCGGCAGGCGCACTTTTATGTAAGCTGTTTCAGTGTGACGTCCTGAAAACGTTCTGTGGAAACCCCCACACCAAGAAATAGATGAGTACTAGCATATTAGCTTGAGCATACATCAAACGACATTGTCTATAAAAGTCCATGCTATGTCTATGCAACTTTATTATTACTAAAGTATATAACTCGTTATCATGTATAACAAAAGCTTTCACAATGTCCTAAACCGACATTTGATTAATAAGTATCAAACATTTTTGTTTAATAAAAAAACAATCATCTTCAATTGAAAGCAATACTATTATACGACCTTTTGGACCTGAATGCTTTTGGTCTTTTAACCATGGTGACCATGGTAAGGTCATTTTCGCATGATATTGATTTGGCGAGACATTGTGTTTATTCGGTGTATTTCCGTGAGTCAGAGAGCCCAGAACAAAGAATAGTTTAAGCAAATTTCACACAGGGAAGTTTTTGCCGACATAATGTTCAGGGTTCCACTTGGTAAAGGTATCCAGCCAACAGCTGATACACACAGGTGGGCAGCTGATTGCTCAGAAACATCAATTAGGATAATGGTGTCATAGACCCAGAATTTGGCTATTTGAAAGAAGGAATATCAGCATTGGAAATAAGGGATTAATGGTCACAATTTATGGAAATCAAGAAGTAAAGCCTAAAATTGCTTCAAACCTGTTCTAATGTATTGCAAATTACATGTTTCTTTATGCTGTTGTCAGCTCCATTAATGGAACACCTGAAATAAATTAGCCATTTTGATTATTTCAAAGTAAAATGGAAGTCATTAATGGCCTCCTTTTTAAATTTTACTGACTAATTCAAGCTTTTCCTGCACAGCAAAATCCAACTGCCTGGAAATAGTGGATGCACTCAGAGAGGTTTGGCCATTAAAGAGCCTGTTTTATGCGCTGGATAAATCTGTTTCTATGTATCACTCCCAGGTGTGTTAATGAGGGACCTGGGAGTGTTGTCCCAGCTGTTTGGATTGCCTCTCTTCAGGGCTTCAAAGATCCAGATCAATACTCAGCGCCTCTAGGAGAGCGGATCACGCCGCTACAGCTGGACTCCAACACAGTGTCCATCCCCTCACTAGATATGAATCAGCATCCTCCGTCTCTAGAGGACCAAAGGACCAACAACACACAAACTTGAGAAGTTGAACCTTGACCCCTGACATTTGGCCTGTGACCCGTCTGTCTGATGGCCTATCGATTACGTCTGGCCTCGCCTTGGTAATTTCTGCTTCATAATTACTTTACGTTTTGTGTTCAGCCCTCATAATGCCAAATTTGTGATCTGAATGTTTGGAGGCAACATTGTTTTGTTCAACAAATTGCACTGACGAAATCCTCTTCACTGGTGGAAATTTGAAATCCCTGATTTGGCTTCCTAAATTCCTTTAAACATTCTTAATAAGGTCAATAAACAAAGCTTCTGAGAAAATTACAGAATTTTTATCAATTTAAATCCATTGGTTTTATCATTTGTTTCAATCATGCTAAAACATAAAATTAGTATAAATTTTTAGATTTAACTGAACTTCTGGAGATCATCTCAAGACCGATCACTTGACATTTTCTCAAAATTATAAGGTCCTGGGGTCTTGTTTATAAAACATTGTGTGAAATCCATACTAAAAGGGTAAGTACAGTAATAAAAATAAAATGGCATATGCCAAAATGTATTCAGATTTAAAAAATCAAGTGCACACAAGTCCCCCCCAGAAAAAACAAATAAATAAAAAAAACAGATAAACACTGCAAAAGCAATTTAAGCAGCCGATGAACGCTGAATGCTCCATGGGTTTGAGCGGTCGAGTGCACCTTCTCTGCACTTTGGGGTCTGGAGAGCTTCCTTTCAGCATCTGGACGCAAATGTAGCCACTTTCCCCTGTGTCAGGGGCGGTCCTAGCCTGTTTGGTACCCTGGGCGAGCAACACCAGTGTATGGTCATCCCATCCCCTGCTCCCTCCCCTCCTCTGTTACAGCCTGTCCGTCAGACAACCACAGCAGAAAGCTATATGCACTGCTGAAGGCAGAGGGCGGAAAATACTCTCAGGTGGAGTAGCGTGTTAGGCGCTGTGAACATTGTCAGTCTGGGGGGAATCTCATGCCGCCCTAGACGAGGCGCCCATGTCTGTGGCGTCTCTGCATTTTGGCCAGTGGGGCCTGGCCCCACCAGATGTCGCTCTGGAACTCTATGTTCACAATAATCAGTGGGACAAGATCATTCTTTGTAAAATAATATTGTAAAAAAAGACAGATTCCCTTACAAATAAAATTATGTTAGAAAACGTTGTCTATATATCTACGTCTGCCAGAAAACTGACAAGCTCAGTAGACTAAATCCCCTTGAGGCACCTTGATATTGGGGCCGGCCCACTGACATTTGTTTAAATAATAAACTTCTGAAACTGCAGTGCGCATGCCCAACACGCTCTCAGTAGACAGCCGTGGGGCACAAATCATCTGGCCCCAAGCTGGGATCATCCAATAAAAATACTGGAAATGCACACGTTACATTTACGTTCTCCCGGATAGTGTGCAACCATCTAGTGTTGGTTGTCCTTGCTAGCTCATTGAAGAATCAATGTACATCTTTTCTGTTCAATAAATTAACCATATGAGTGAGCCTTTATTTGTGATGCTAGGTATAAAAATTTAACAAAATTTAGCTTGTATAAAATGACATTGTTAGTGTGTTGGTTTTTGCTAATGTATCTGTATCTGTATGCATTACAAAAAATGAGTTTCTGCTATAGGTGTTGAGATTTTGTACCTCACTTAACTTATCATGGCAGAGACGCCACTGCCCTGTATTATAGCAAAATGCAATGCTCGGAATCTAAAATGGTATAATGGCAAGTCATCATCATTGGCCAGCAAATATTTGGTCCATGAAACGGTGTGTTTCCTCAATTCTCCCATGTGCGCGGTCTTCTAACATTGCCAATGCGTCCATCGAATAGCATTACACAAGAATGTATTTCACTGTTTACAGCAGTTAATGTGATTACCGCACACCTTGTTAAATGATCTGTGATATGTGGTGCACGTCATCCTGGTCATCATTAGTGAGAGGAATGTAGTGGTGGAAAATTCAGAGGAAATGTGCAGACTTTGATTAAAGATTTAACATGGACTTTAAATTTTTTTTTTAAATGTCCTATATTTATACTTGAGTTTCACCAGTGAATGAATAACACGCAGGTTTTGAATTCAATTCAATTCAATCAATTTTATTTATATAGCGCCAATTCCTGAAACATGTCATCTCGAGGCACTTTACAAAGTCAAATCAATCATATTATACAGATTGGTCAAAAATGTCCTATATAAGGGAACCAGTTGATTGCTTCAAAGTCCCGACAAGCAGCATTCACTCCTGGAGAACCGTAGAGCCACAGGGAGAGTCGTCTGCATTGTCCATGGCTTTGCAGCAATCCCTCATACTGAGCAAGCATGAAGCGACAGTGGAAAGAAAAACCACCCATTAGCGGGAAGGAAAAACCTCCAGCAGAACCAGGCTCAGTATGAACGGTCATCTGCCTCGACCGACTGGGGGTTACAGAAGACAGAGCAGAGACTGCTTATGATCATGATGATCTATGATTAAAGTCTGATATGGAGTGAAATTGAACGTCTGAGGGGAATCCTCACGCAGTTTGGCTGCAAGTCACCACTTTACCATCTTCATCGCCAATTTCCCATGTCTCCAAAATGAACGTACGCATGAGTCAGAGTTGCCGAGATTGACCGCATTTTTTCCCATTAAGTTTTTTTTTTTTTTTTTTTTTTTTTTTTTTTTTTTTTTTTTTATATATCCCATCTTTTGCATGGAAAGTGCCGTACTTACGTTTCAGGCCCAATATTGTGCGTTCGCAAGCTTTATAAATGAGACCCCTGGTATTTAATCTAACGCAGAGCAAGTAAGATAAAAAATATATTCTAAATAATCAGAAATACTGGATGATACCACAATTTGTACACTTACGGGCAATTTCACAGAGCTATCTGTGTGCTCCAGAGATTTGCAAACCAGATTTTACACGTCTGCCTAATTCACAAAGCACAGGGAAACAAACCTCAGTTCCTAATGCCATGCTGCCTTCTATTTAAATAAGGTACTGAGCATGACTTCAGGGGAAAATACCTGTAGAATACAGCAAGAGCAAAACATGCTAGAGTCTGAGAAATCAGAGCTTTTTGCAACACATGGATGATACAAATTAAATGATTTGGTAATTTTATTCATGCACGAGGAGAAACAATAGAGAGACTATCCCAATTCAGGAAACTTTTGTTTCATACCACCAACTGTACATGGACAGGCTCATTCACAAAACTATTTGTGCACTTAAATTTTTTATGTCTGATTTACAAACAGCATCTGAACAAATCTCTCCTCCTAAAATTGGGTTACCAAGCAGATATTTTTTGATTAAATAAGGTATTTAATAAAAATAATTTTTTTTATGTAGAAGTTATTATAGCAAACGATCCTAAAAAAAAACGTTTTTCACATTTTAGGAGAAGGCTGAAATTATCTGTCCGTCGCTATTAAAGCAGATCTAATTTATAGGATTTTGAGCAGTTCAGCTGTGTTTGTCTGCTTTTGCTCCTAAGTTAGTCTGTTTCCTCCACTTGTGATAATGTTTTACTTCTTACCAGGCAAAAATTCCTCCTAATGAAGCCATTTTAATTTTTCGAGTATTTCTGGCCTCACTCCAGCTTTTCTCAGATGGCAACCAGATGTCAAGACGTATCTGTAAAGACTCCCAGCACTCAAATGTTTTAGAAAATTGTCTCTAAAGCTCTATCTGATGTGTGTTTTCCTCTTAAGACTAAGAAAAAAAATTATTTGCTGAGTGGGAGGCTCTGATTGTTGGCAAAACAGTTCAAAACATTCGATTCCTGCTTCCCTCATTAGGCCACTGTACGATGGTGAATTTAAACCGATGACAAGTCGGTGCTGAGTGTAAAGAGGCATGAGTTGCTTGCCAACAGAGGCAAGTGTGTTACTAAGAGGTTTACCAAGCAAGAAACAGTCTTGAAATATTTATAGGACTTTGACTTGGATCTCTCCCTGAGGACTGGGAATTGAAAACCTGCAATCTGTGGATCGCCAAAGGCAAACTGACGGTAGAGGTCAAGCCTATAGGTTTTTCTTTACATGAAAACAGCTCGTAAAAGCCAAAGAGACAGACAAGGGGAGAGAATAATGTATTCTGCACCCAGAAGCAGGATTTTGAGTGGAGTATAGATTTCTTTTTTACTATTATTATCCTTTTTTTTCCCAGCCACTCAGTTTTTGTTGTTACAGGCATCTCCTCTCATTTTTCAAGGATCAAAAATCCATTTTGGATCATCCATTCAATATTAAATCTGGCAGGTACTGGGATGCACAACAAACTCAATTTACAGAGGCAATTTTGAGATCTTTTGTCGATGATGGACAACAAAGATCCTCTCTTTCAATTTTAATGTGACTGCAAGAAGGTCTGATCACCTCGACTTGTCTTTAAGGTACTGAGGAAACAGAGAGGGCACCTTCGTCTCCACTAGAGGAGTCAAAAGCATTCACATTTATCACTCAGGTAAAGATACAAGGGTTAAAAACGCTTCAGCTCAAGCTTTTTACTCAAGTATGAGAACAGGTTTAGATGCATGTTATCAAAAACCTTTATTATAATGTAACTGTACTCCTTAGCTTAGCAGCAGGAATCTACTAGGCTTTTCTCTTCTACGAATAAACTTTGCTTCTCCGAGTTTGAGGGTACTAATAAGGAATTTGACCTCGGATTCCAATGCTCTCATCATGTAAGAAACAGGCAGAAGAGTAACAGTAAGCAAACAGCGACTACGATCTATAACAGAACAGAGATTCTCAGGGGACAAAGGCAGGAACAGGAACAGTACGAACAGGGGATTTTTTTCTTTCCTCAGTAGTGCAGCTGGCTACCCTGACTGCAAAGTGTTCATCAGAGACACAGCCTTGGGGTAGAACCTGGATCTGTATTGGCTCGTTTTAGCCATCCACGTTCTGTAGTGCCGCCCTGAAGGTGCGGATCTGAATAACCTGTGACCAGGATGAGTAGGATTGACAGCCCTCTTACTGGGCCTGGACCTGTACAAGTGGATGGAAGGTCAGTCCTGACGATCCGCTCTGCAGCTCTAACTGTTTGTTGCAATCTGGATCTGTCAAGTTTTAAGGGCGTAGTTGAAGGCAACAATGTCAAATTCAACTTTACATCCAACCAATTTGAAAATACTGCCAGATACAGACAGAGATGTACAAATATCTGCTCTACTTTGTTGCCAAACTCCTCGCTGGTGCTTGGTACATCTCGCTGAGGTTCTCTGCTATGAACACCTTCATGCTAGGCTACATATAGAGGCTATGCTCTTGTTCTTATGTTTTTCTTCTTCTTTTTAAGCTTTTTTTTTTAGGTTGATGGCAAACAACAACTTGGTGCAGCACGGCACCAAGTTCACAGTGGTGCACATTTTTTCTTCACTTGTGACAACAATACTCCAGAACAAAAGCTGATAATTTTTAAACTGAAGGAGTATTAAGTACAGATAAATGCATAGAAATGTAAGGAATAGAAGCAAAACAGCACTTCTCCAATATAAGCATTTTTTTTTACCATGTCCTGCACATATTGAAGGGACTGTCAATAAAATATGTGTAAAAGCATCATCAAACATTTCTCAAAAAGAGGTTGGCCATTCATTTTCTCATGGCTTTTCTGGTAATAAAGCACCAATGACTAATTCCCTGAACTGGACTCTTCACGAAAACAAATCAGCCAATGGGTGAACCTTTTCAGGACTGGCCATCCTACCAAAATTAGTATAAAAGCACATGAACGACTAAAATAGGAAGTCGCAAAAGAACCAGACATTTTCACCTAGGATGATGGTTTGCTTTGAAAAATGTTTGATTACTGATGATCCATTTATTGATATTTACTGTGATGCAGTTGTTTCATAACACAGTTGTTGGTGTGACTGTGTTCTATGGTTTCGGTATTGAAGAGAAAGCTGGTTTGCTCCCCTGACAATGATCTATAAGCTAAATGTGCTTACTTGGAGACAAATGCATAGGATGTAACTAATGCTAGCATTTATTGTGTAAATCTCTAGCTCTAGAAATGCTATTATTACTTTTTGTCCTGGCCAAGCTCTGGGAAAATATATAAAATTTCTGCTTCCTTTCTAGCAGTATGATTAAAGCAATATAGGTGTCATGTTTTGTGAGGCTTTATGGAACTTGGAAGCTGAATGATGAAAACAAGGATTCAATTATGATAAATGTAAAAACCTAAATTAAGGCAAAGGTAACAAAGTACAGGTAAGGAAGATGAACAGAAAATAAATAGGCACGGTTAAGGGAGAATCCAGCAACTGAACAACAACAACTGGATAGCTTACATACTGGGGGAAGAGTGGAGAAAGGCATAGCAACACAGGTGAGAGTAATCGGGTGGAAATGAGGAGTAGCTGCGAGAAATGATGGCAGAGAAACTGAGGGGAGGAGAATAATGAACAGGATCTGAGACATTGTGAGGGAAACAGAATATACAAAGAACTGAAAATTAACTAAAAACCTAAAATGAATTAACTAAAATGACTACAACTAGAGAACATGAACAGCAAAGAGAAACAGAGACATATACCCCCCCGCCCCTAAAAAAAACATCTCAGGACCATGACAATAGGTTCCTTGGTACCATTACATACAAGTGTATTTAAAAAATAAGTATAACCATGTTGAAACATTTTGTAGGGGGAAAACATATTTGCAGCCTTTCCACCTGGACAATCATGCTTAGAATGTAATGTAACATTACTGATAATTATTTGAAATTATTATTTAATAATAGCGTTTTGGTCTATATTTCTGTAAAAAAAACAAACCAAATGCTGTTAGAGAGAAAAAGAAAATTACTGTCAGAGGCTTAACGGTTTCAATTGTTGCTTTAAACAAAAGATAGAGACAGTATAATAGGATCAACGTGACAAAGACTCCCTTTGGTCCTTCTGTCAGACAATACTCGACTGCTAACAAACACCATTGCAAAAGTCCCTTGGAATACTTTCAAGACACCATTTTAGAGATAATTTTTGCCTAAATCAACAACTGGAAATGTACCAGGATTTTCCTCTTTTAGGATCCTAAGAAAGGATTAAAGCAGATTCTCTCCTCATTATGTTGTTGATGGGTAAAATCTCACATCTGTTGGACATTTAGCACATTGGCCTTAGCTCTTTGGAGACATTGGGTAAATGATGGACTCGTCAATTGTCACAAAGATGTAACGTTAATGTGGTAAAGAGGAGAAACTAATTGTTACAGAGATCTACCCATTGAAGAGCTGTGACCCTTGATGCCTTTACATTGCCACATAACCGTTAACTCGTTTACTGCAACTGGGAAAATGAAGTATTTCTGGATCAACAGGCAGTGATTTGTTTGCTAACAGCCAACAAATGATAAGATAAATGGGGCAAATAGCTTCCATAATCCCTGTGACAACTTTGACATACATTTGGAAGGTGGATGGTGTCTATTCACAGGTGCAGGGGATGTTTGGGGAGAGATGGCCTGCTAAGTTTTGTTTTAGTACAACTGTAAACAGGATTAAAATTGGCAGGTATCAGACCACGAGCAAAAGCATCCGTTGGGAAAGAATGCAAAAACCAGCTAATGAACTGGGCTGCTGTTTGGAACAAGAGAAGGAGATGAACACAGGGATGACTGAATGGGCAGGAGATTGATTAGTCTGGAAAAGGTCCAGCGGGTCAGTTTTTAATGGATAATGGAGGATTTCCAAGCATGCACGAGCACAACGCAGCACTCCATCTTCTGTTTTGTCTCAGTTTAACAGTGCAGCAGTCCATCCACTGTATCTAAGTCAAGATCAGAGGGTGCTGCATCAAGCTGTCTGCATTAAAGACAGGACTTCATTGGGCCGACTAAATCTGTCCTGTACACAGGGACGAACAATGAAGCCGGGAGAAAAATGAACGCCACCTGGCAGTTTGTAAGAACGACAGCCGTTTCCTGCTGTAATCCATTCAGAGTAGCCACCTGGGGGCTGCAGGGGAAGCTTCTCCCACCCTTCCTTTTTATCCCCTAAACGCCATTCAGCAGCGACAAGGTGATGAAGTGCAGGGTGTGGAGGAATAAACCAAGAGTCTCTTTCAGTGATCAGCATGTTTTCACAACCATTGTTCTTTTGAATGGTAATTAACTTTTTTCTGTCTGGTCCAGTCCCTTTGGGATGGCTGGCTAGCTGGCTGGCTGGATGGATGGATGGATGGATGGATGGATGGATGGATGGATGGATGGATGGATGGATGGATGGATGGATGGATGGATGGATGGAAGGATGGACGGAAGGATGAATGGATGCATAAACTAATGGATGGATGGATGGATGGATGGATGGATAACATGATGCATGGATGGATGGATGGGTGGATGAACGGATGGCTGGATAAACTAATGCATGGATGGATGGATGGATGGATGGATGGATGGATGGATGGATGGATGGATAAACTAATGTATGTATGTATGTATGTATGTATGGATGGATGGATGGATAAACTAATGCATGGATGGATGGATGGATAAACTAATGGATGGATGGATGGATGGCTGGATGGATGGATGGATGGATGGATGGATGGTTGGATGGATGGATGGATGGATGGATGGATGGATGGATGGATGGATGGATGGATGGATGGATGGATAAACTAATGGATGGAGGGATGGATGGATGGATAAACTAATGGATGGAGGGCTGGATGGATGGATAGATGGATGGAAGGATGGATGGATGGACGGATGGATGGATGGATGGATGGATGGATGGATGGATGGATGGATGGATGGATGGATGGATGGATGGATGATAAACTAATGCATGGATGGATGGATGGATGGATGATAAACTAATGCATGGATGGATGGATGGATGGATGGATGTATGGAGGGATGAATGGATGGAGGGATGAATGGATGGATGGATGGACAGAGGGATGGATGGATGATAAACTAATGCATGGATGGATGGATGGATGGATGATAAACTAATGAATGGATGGATGGATGGATGGAGGGATGGATGTATGGAGGGATGAATGGATGGAGGGATGGATAGAGGGATGAATGGATGGATGGATGGATGGATGGATGGATAGAGGGATGGATGGACAAACCTTTAGACAGTAGGATGGGCAACAATGTCTGGAAATAGAAATATTTTCCTTAATCTTATTTTCTTTTCTCATACTAATCCAGACCAGAGGAATACTAAAATCAAATTCCATGCTTTTCCAAATTTTTCAAGACTGCACAGAAATCCTGATTTTCGTTGTTACCTTTTCAAGAGAGGAGACGGTCTAAATTGCATGTTTGCGGGGAGGAGATCGAAAGCAATTACCATTAGAAGGTGCCTATCGTTAGCCGAGTGCATCACGCCCCCCCACCACCCCCCCACCCTCCACTCCTCCTAACTCTCTGCACATGCAATTTAACAGCTGGATCAATAGCCAAAGGCAGTTAGCGGCCTTGCAACTCACTTCGGCGGCCTGCTTCACAGGACACGCTACAGCACAACTTGCAAATGTCAGAATGTTACACCGCACTAAGAGCAGGCCAGAGAAATTGTTCCTCTGAAACATTATTGACACGCTTTAACCCGCATTTCCACCCTGCACGGAGCAGGAAAGTCAGTTCTCATTTAGAATGGGCAGGTCACAGGGGCGGGACAGGGTCGAAGGATCACAGGTCAGGGATTGGCCCAAGGTCAAGGTGACAGTAGGGTGTCTGCATGAACGGTGAGGCCTTCATTTCCAACAAGGCCTTGGACCGGATCGATACCATTAGAGAATCTGTCTGATCCATCACTCCCATCCCTCCCGCTGGTTTTTCCTCCTCCTCCCTTCATCTCGCAGTACACAGATTCTCACTTCCTTTCTCCTCACCCGTATTTGCTTTCAGAGGATTCATTTAATCATCTGTCGCCTCGTTTCCTTTGGTTTCGCCTCTGTCACTTAAGACGGAGCAGTTCTCATCTTGATACTGACCCTGTCCGACGCCAATGTGCAGAACCCCTCCGACTCCTACGGGCCGGGCATGAAAAGCGAAACAGAAGATAACTAGGGCCCCACATATTGTTTGAACAGCATTTTATTAAGCCTTGCACTCGCTTTTAATATTTACATTGGTGCATCGGAGGCTTCAGGAACGCTTTAGGCAATTACACACATGACCAAGTCGATAGCCCCAGAAACAGCAAAAAAAGCCTTTATCATGCCGCCAGGAGAGTATTGCCAATTCCGTGGCCCAGCCGTTGATGTAGTTTGCATTTCAATTAAAAAAGGGCTGCGGTCCTGGTCCTTTATTCAAAGTCATTGTCAAAAGAAGGATCCACAAAGTGAAGCCAGAATAGAGCATTTTTGTGCATATGTGTAATAATGCAGGCATAACCCACAAGCTGCTGCTGGGACTCAGAAAGCAGGGGATTGTGATTCCAGTGCTGATGGGAGGTCAGGGCTGAATAGGGCAAGTTTCAATCTACAATCAGGGCTCCTAGACAATTTTAGTTTCTAGATTTTAAACTTTTCCAGACTCCATTAAACAAACTTCTCAGTCCAAGTTACAAATTGTGTAAGGTTCAGTATGTATTTGGATGGATGGATTAATTAAATGCTTTAACATTGTTAAAACATGAAATACGTAGTTTCCTGAATGTTATTTTGTTATCTCAGTCTCCAACAACAGCATCTTAAATAAAGTTTACTTCCCCTGGTAAGGATATGTGATGTAGTCTTCTTCGTTTTATGCATGTTGCATGTATTTTACAATAAACATTCCTGGAATTAAGTTTTGCAATTCAGTGCAAATATAATAAACAGTTTGAATAGTTGGCTTGTTATATTAATAAATGGTTGGTCAGTTTTGTTGGCTTGTTTATGTGGTTTGGTTTGATATTTGGTGGTTGATCGGTTGGCCTTAGTTATTCCTTAGTTGTTTGGTTTATTGACTGGATGAATGGCGGTGTTTTTTTTTTTTTCTTTTTTTGGTTGGGTGCTTAGCTGGCTGACTAGGTTGGTGTCTTTCAGTAGTTGGTCAGTTGATTTGTTTCATTTGTTTGGTTGGTCAGTTGAATTAAAGAGCTGGTCATGGTTTAGTTGTTGAGAACCATGCTCTCGAGAGTTGTTGATAAAATATTGAGATGGTTGGTTTTACTTTTGCGACAAAATCTAGACTTTAAAATTCTTGGAGAATTTCTTTTCTTAAAGAGAATCAATACCCTGATAAATATAGTTACTTCATGTCATACCTACAGCAGCACACTGTCCTTTTTAGCCTTTGATTACACCCCATTCCCACCCCACCCCCTCTCCCAAGACTCCCTGCGAAATTAAGACCCAAGAAACAGATAAACAAAAGCAACACAGGAGTTTTGGCAATCAGGTGATTCTAATAAGGTGTATGAGGTTGAGCAAGGAAGCGAGGTTTGCTTTGAAGTGATCCAAGCCCTATCTGAGTACCCCCCGGTGCTCACGCCTGCTCAGCCGCCATCACCAACACACAGGCGAGCTGGTGAGAGCGTGTATGCTTGGAGGATCATAGGTGGCTTTGATAATCACTCCCATGCTCCTAAAACAAATGCAATTACTAAGTTAATTGTGTTCAAAGAGGAGGCAGGCGGTGGGAAGGAGAAGTCAGCAATCATGACTCTGCTGACGGTGCAGCAAGCAAAGAGAATAATGGATGCACGGCGAGAAAGGGGGCCGTGATTGCACAAAGGGGGGGCTCTGAGGAGAAAAGGGAGCGTGGCGGTTTGACGAGATGGCCCGAGCACACGGGTGACATGGCGCTGAGGGATGTGCCGGTGAGCGCCACCGGGCTTGACCTGCCATTTATCAGAGGATAAACAGAGGGTCACCTGACTGAGATTGCCTCGGCACGATTGGTCGTTGGCACTGTTTAGTATGCAGGTTCTATTGCTCAGCCGGCACTCACCATGCACACACCATGTCTGCTCCATCACAATGAATTATTTGTCAGAGGGATGATCAATTGGAATCGGCTGCAGCCTAAACCGTGGTCCGGAGTATTTGTTTGCTAGTGAGAATAAAAGAGGGTCGAGAAAGTTGAGTATTTTCCAACCCCAGGGCTCACTTTTTTTTCGGCTTTTCTACTATGAATTTCTTCTCCAGAGATAGGGAAGGGGAAGGGGTGACAACAGATGTGCTCCCTCCTTCAGAGAGCTGCTTGTTTGATGGTGACAGTGGAGCGTATCATGTTGCCTGAGGTGCTAACAGTAAATATTACAATACCACAAGATGCTCACTGCAAACACCATTTCTTGCTCTCTGCCAGTCAATTTCTTCTTTTTCTACCCCTGTGGTGCTGCACCGAGGATATCCACTGCATCCACACATATATACAGCATATATACAGTTAAGAGGGCTAAACATACATGAAATTCAACCATAAGCCTCTTTCAGACATATTAGGATCAAGTTGGGTCGGGGGAAAAAAGTGAATGGGGGGTGGGGGGGTGTCACTTCTTGCGGCATAATAGGCAAGCTCTGGATTCACAGGATTGCATTTGGCTTCCTGTGGTGCTGGGGTGTCTTTGGTTCGCTCAGTCATTTCAGACAGAGCAGCGGTGCCGTCCCACCCTGGGCGCCGTGCAGATGGGCTCATGTGTGGAGAAATGAGCCGCGAGCAATCATTCTCATCTCCAGATCCCCGCTCCCCCCCACCCCCCAATCCAATCCCTCCGCTTTTCTCTGACTTCTCCTTGGTTTGTGTTTACCTCTTTGCCTCAAGTCTTGCCCCTTCATCTTCTCTACCTTTCATTATCTCCCTCCTGTGCATCTTTTCATTCATCTCTCCTCCCTGTGTTTCCCCTCTGCCCGCCCCCCACCCACCCCCGGTAGCTGTGTCCTGAGGCTGCCGCCGCTCGCCGGGCGGCCCGGTGAGACGAGCTCACCGAAACGCAGCGGCACATCTCAGGCTTGTGCTACCGGAAAATCTGCCCGTTCACGCTCTGCCGTGCAGCCAGACGCGCTAATGGAGGCCGCACGGCGAAGGGATGGCTAGCCTTGGCTTTTGTTTGATTGAATCTTTCATGCTTGGAGTCAAAGCACTAAAAATCTAAACAGAGAGGTCGCACTTTTCATTCCTATGCCAAAAAACACCAAACACCATTTTAAGTAGTTATAGTCAGTGACGTCCCTTATGCAATAGAATCCAATCAATATTTGCATTGTTCTCTGAGCTTCCTGTTAAAGACTTTTCAGTAGCATAATCTTAAACTGTAAAATGTAGCAATACAATCTTTAGTTTGAATACAGTTATCGAGAGGAAGAGAGAAATCATTGCAATATAGATGGTAATGAAACATTCTAGGGGCTGCACTTGAGGTTGGACTTTACCACTTAACAATAAACTCTACTTTAACATGTAATAAAATTTTCACGTGCATGTTGCTGTATTTTTAAATCTGGTCGGTCCAATCCAAAATCTTTATCCGTTTTTCTTCTCACTCTGCGATCTGCATCATGTATGAGTTACTTTCTCACACCTCTGTGTCTAAGTTGCCAGGGGGGTGACTTTGATTGGCATGTATCATTAATCTGACTGGATGAAGAATCACACAAAAAGCTCTGGTTGGCTAATGGCACAGAGCGCTGCACCGGAGGACAATCTTTAAGTAGTCCAAAACAAAAAAAAGGTTACAAAACCAAAAAAACTGGACTTCTATTCTGAAGCTGAAGACATTTTGCTTCCCATCCAGGAAGCTTTGTCAATTCAAAATATCTGGAGTAGACCTGTCGGCATGGATTGGTTAGACCTTAGATTTGCATGTAGATTAACCTGGAACTGATCGGCCATCACAATGGAGAGTTGTTAAGATCATCAAAAGATTGTCCTTTCCTTGAGGTGCAGGTGGATGGCTGAGTCTTGTCCTGAGGAGGTAGCTCTCCTGTGTTTGGCCATGAATCTGTGGAGAGGTTGTTTGGTTTCTCCAATATAAAGATCAGAACATTACTCTGAACTGCACTGAACAGCATAAACCACTCCGCTCATCTTAGATATAGGGGGTTTTGTCCTTAGTACATCTTAAACCCAGCAGAACTCTCAGACAGAGGTTGTTCCATTCTGAGATCTTGTAATTAGAGAAAATCCTCCTGAGTTTTTCAGAGACTCTAGAAACATATGGGATGACAATGTTTCTGCGCTTGTTCTTCTTCCCATCCTGTTCTGTGGCTTGTCTTTGGGATTTCCTTGCTGATTTGACAAAAGCCCAGTTAGGGTATGCACAGGTTTAGGAGTCTCTTAGGGTTAGGGTTAGGCTTGATGATGTGAGGTTCTGATGACAGAAATGTGCGTTCCAGTGGATGGAGAGAATCAAAAAGTAGATATTGGTCTGTGTGAGTAAGTTTCCTTTAGACTTCAATGCTGAGGCTTCCATCTCTCTCCATGCTCACCAAGCAGTCCAGCAAATGTAGCTTGTTGTTGTTGGAATCATCTCTGGCAAGCTTGATGTTGTTGTCCACTGAGTTGATGTGTCTGGTGAAAGCTTCGACTTCTTTTGCCTGGATTTTGACCCAGGTGTCGTCCACATATCTGAACCAGTGGCTTGGTGGTGTTCCTAAGTCTAAGGCTCTCTTTTCCATTTTTTCCATTTAAAGATTGGCCACAATCTGTGACACTGGAGATCCCATAGCACAACCATGCTTCTGTCTGTAAAAGTCATCATTGAACTTGAAGTAAGTTGCGGAAAGTAGCGTGCTGATCTGGTCCAGAGTGAAATTAGTCCTGTTATCATCTTGTTGAAGACGTTTTCTGACTGTTTCTACCTCTCATGTGGGTGTGCAAGTGAAAAGTGCAGTGACATCAAAAGATACAAGAGTTTCTTTAGATGTTTGACTTTGTTTACTAAATCTGTGGAGTTTTCTATGTGATGTGACGTGTTTCCCACCAGAGGGGCAAAGATACCAGCAAGATGTTTAGCAATGTTGTGAGTCACTGAGTTAATGCTGCTGACAATGGGTCAGTGGTGTTTCTTCTTTGTGGATGTTGGGAAGTCCATATAAGCGTGGAATCTCTCATCCTGGATATAATCTGTAATAAGATGAATGGTTGATTCTGCCCCATTTCCCTTGATGGAAACTAGCACTCCTTTGTCCAACTTAATCATTTTCAGGTCACTGATATTTCTCTTCTGTCTTAAATACGTAATTAAATTTTCTTAACCACTAATATATTTAAGTTCTCCAGCTCTCCACCTATGTCCTTGTTTCACTGTTTTGTCAGTTTACCTATGTGGAGTAGCTATAAACAGTACGGGTCTTTGCTTTTCCAGGGAAGAATAAGACTAAACAATGCTAAAGCTCAGACGAAGGTCCACTAAGACCCTGTCGCCCATTCTTCTCTACTTTCCACTGGAACACAATGCTTATTTGATGTAAATATTATCATCTTTAGCCATCCTAGGGGACAATAGGGCTCTCTGCCAGGGGTGAAACTAATCATTCCTGTTCAGTAGTTGGTACTGTATAAGAGAAACGGTCGCAAACATCCATCTAGAAGAAGAACTTTACAGTACAGGAAAATCAGAGATCATCAATCAAACACTGAAGAAAGAATGGCAGAAAAGGTGAAATGGGGGAGGAAAAGGAAGATGGTATATGGGATCAAAAAGGTAGCGGGAGAAATGAGAACTAGAAGAAAAAAGCAGAAAGGAGTAATGATTAAGAAGACTAAGAATTTGACACACTGGGTTAATTATTCACTTTTTCAAACCCAAAAACAAAATTCTGACCACTGTGGGAGGACGAAACAATAGAACATGTTATATACACATGCAAAGCTGTGTTTTAGGTTATATTTAATTTTTTTTACATTGTTAATAATCAACAAATTACATGCACAAATCTCATCTCCTTTGTGACATTAATGTTTAGGAACATCAACTGCAAAGGATTGTTTGAGAAAGATATCCATCCTCATGGTCAGTAGACCCTAAAATAGCCAGGTCTGCTTTTTTTTAACCACAGGCTGATAGAAACAGAATCATTTCAACAGACTTAAACATTTCAGTTTATGTCTTATGGGTGTGAAAAAGGAAGAGAATGGAAATGATGCCTCCAGGGACTGGTTTAGGGAGAAAGCAATGGTATGGTTAGCTCAACTGGACTTCTACTGGCTTGGCCCTCCAAGACGCAGCTTTTGATCTGGTTGCTGCAACCACTCCATGGGCCTCAATGGGCAGTTTAAGTTTTATTTAAAAGGGCTGGTTTTACTCAGAGTAAAAGTTTTGGGTTTTCTCCCAACACAAAAAACTGTGTGTCTTTTCTGTGGCCTTCCTGGTTTTTCATGACACACTCACTGGTGAAGCGCATCAGCCTATTGGAGGCAATGTGAAGCTTTCCAAGGTGGTGCATTTGCTGCTGCAGGACATTTGAGCACCCGGCAGAGGACAGCTAAACCGCACATTGTTTCTCAGCAAAGGCCAGTCCAGAATGTAGGTTAGTTTCCCATAACTCTTAACACAGTGAAGATAGATCTGCTGTATTCACAATGTGGATATTTTTTCTTTCAGGATTAAAAATGATCCATCAGCTGGATTTTTTCTTTGTTGCTTCTCTTCCTTCAAGTAGACAGTATATAAGCCTATGCATTATATCTTTTGACTGAAATGCATTTGCTAAGCCTAAAAAGTATGTATAATGGTGTGCTTGCCCGTGACGTCCAGCCGGCTTGCTTTCATCAAGGTAGAGAAGGATGTCAATGCCTTAGGATTCAGACTGCCAGCTGCACAGTCATTAGGGGCACAAGCAACAAGGACAGCATGTAGAGGATTTTGAATCACATTTTTTTCCTTTACACATTTTCCTTCCACTAAATGTTTTATTAGTATGCTTGGATCCAGCATATACATCTTGTTATTTTTTTTAGCTGTGAGCCACAACTGTGTAATGAATCTATGTGTGTTTTATTTTGTTTTACCCCAATTATGTCATCTTATCTTTAGAAATGCCTGTATAAAATGAAATTCAACACCAAATATATGGAAGAAATTAAAGTTTGTCCTTTTCCTTAACACTCATGCCCCCAATACACACACACCTCCACTTTATCTGGAAAATTCAATACACTAACCTTAAGAGTTTAATTGATGCTGCCAATGGGATCACAAAAGGGCTAGCCGGCACAGGCCGGGGACAGCTGATTAGCAGCGGGGGTAATTGTTAATTGATTGATATATCTCCTTACCTCTCACACCTAAAGAGTGCTTTATTTGCCACAACACACAGGCAGGGAATTTTCTCTAGTCTTTTATTTTCTGAACTTATGGCTTTGTGGACCTAAATGTCTTTCTTCTCTTTGTGTTGTGTTTAGCTATCCTGATTCTGCTAACCTGCACTTTCTATTTTCAGAAATTAGAGCAGAGGAGATAAAAGCCTGGTGATTAAAAGGATCATCATAATGATTCTGCAGAATAAAGGAGCTATGTAACAGCAAGGGAAAGGAGAAAGGGGAAGATGCAAAGCAAGAAACCTGGATGTCTTTTTGAAGCAAAGCTTTTGTCGGGACAGAGGTAGGGGGATAGAACAATCCTTATTGGGTTTAGCAAACAGCAACAATCTCTCCATTATGGCCTCCTTTCTTTGGCTATAAGGCGTTGTTTCATTCTTGTCCCTCTCAGAGTGAAAAGCATGGGCTGCAAATGTCTGACTGGCGACTCAGAGCACTTCCGCTGCAGCTATTCCTGCTCTACCTCGCCTTAGCCAACAGCGAAACCAACTGCCAAGAGCTTCCCCCAGCTCTGGCACAGAGACCGGATTGACCATCGAGCAATTACACGGGAACTTGGCAATCGGGAGGAAATCCAGTCATTAAAAGGGCTTAACACTGGCAGCGGGTCTCCACTGGTCGGGAGCTGAGGCGCCCGCTGCACCCCGTATTGAATGGGACCACATGGCTGGGTGGAGGGTTGAGGGGGGTCAGAGATTTGCCAGAAACCGTGTTAGTTTGTGTCATTGTGTACATGCATCTGCTCACAAACACACAGCATCTCCCTCTCAGACCAGATGTTCTCATTCACACACCAAGCTCCCACAGCAGGATACTATTTCATCGCTTTAGGCTAAAAAGCTTGTGCTTCTAAAATGTCAACTTTTCAGCAAGTCAGAGCCGTGACCACGACTGCGCGCTGTGATGAAAGTGTGGTCTCCGTGTGCCTGATTGGCTTTGAATGTCGGTCAGAAATCTAAGAAACATCTCTGGAAATGTGAGGTGAAAAACAGCTAAGCAGAATCTAGGTTTGAGCTTTCAGCACCACGATTTGGAGCCTGCACCCATGACCAAGGTTACAGGCTATCGACTGCAGCAGACATAAACAGGATTGGATTAATGAGCACTGGTTGAAGTTTCAACACATTGATTGAAGTTTTCATCAAGGCTTTTGGGATGAAAACCAAGGCCAGCACTCTTAGATGCTCCCGCTAAGCAAGGGTGTTTTATAAACACAGAACATCCACTGGACCATTAACTAGTACAGGTGATTCAATTTAAATCAATTCAAAAATACTTTTAAATGCAGGTGTAACTCGTAGGGGCTTTTTCAATGGTTTATTGTAGATGGTGATGGGCACATACAGGAAGGATCTCCTGTAGTGGTCTGTCTTACAGCGGCTCTGGAGAAGCCTCTGACTGAAGACACTCTGTTGTTGTATGACACTCTAATGAAGAGGATGCTCAGGGTTGTCCATGATGTTCTTCGTTTTATAAAGAATCCTGCTTTGCACGGTCCTCTCCAGATGTTCTAGAAGGGTCCCCAGAATGGAGCCCGCATTATTTATCAGCTTGTTGAGCTTCTTTACTAAGTTGCTCTGATGCTGTCACCCCAACAGATGATGGCAGAGGAGATCACACTCCCCCCATAAACACATGAATAAAGAGGTCATGTACGTTTAAATTAAAACCCAAACAACTTCTAATCCTATGTTTGTCATCATTTTTCTTAAACTGACCCTAATAAAGTTTGATGTTTTTTATGTAGGCATAGGTGTAAACAAGCTTATGTATAATTTTAAAGGAGCAATAAGGGATTTTTCACCACTAGGTGGAGCTTGAGCACTGTCTGTAGACCAAAACAAGATGTGTATCAAGCCACGCCTTTCTCTATCTCGCTCCAGCACTACCCGTTTCCCCTTCTCACCCATCGGCTCGTATGCGAATATTTGCAAAGGATAAAAACACAGCAAAATAGCATCACGCGTCTAATGAACTTCAAAATGCTGTTAGCAAGAGAACAGTTTGATCCGGTAGGTGTGCTTTCCGCCATTTTGTGCCTGGTGATAGCATTTTATGGGCAGTGAGGGGGTAAGCCCTGAGTGGCAGTTGTTCAGGTGCGTGTGTGCATGTGCTGCACCCGGCTATGTAAACAAGAGACTGGAGAACAACACAGAGAGATTCTGTGTGACGTTTAACTACAGTTCATCTTTAAAAGATACCTTTAGTTCTTCACAAACATATTTTGTAGTTCTTTCTACCTAAAACAATGAAATTTCGCTTATTGTTCCTTTAAAGCAATAAGCGCAATTAAGCCCCATAAAGGACGATGCCACTGTTGCCGTGTCGAACTTAAGGCATTAGTCCAGCAATTGGCAAGTTGCGGGTTCGATCCCCTGCTCCGACCGTCTCAGTCATTTTGCACTTGGGCAAGACACTTCACCCAAATTGCCTGCTGGCGGTAGCCAGAGGGCCCGGTGTATGACAGCCATGCCTCTGTCAGTCTGCCGTGGGGCTGCTGTGGCTACTAACACAGCTCACCACCACCAGGGTGCGATTGTGTGTGTGAATGGGTGATTAACTGATTGAAAGTAACGCTTTGGGGTCGTCGGACTAGTTAAAGCGCTATACCAGTACAAGCCATTTACCATACAGAGACATGGGCTCAAACATGGAGTTCCACAAGGCTCAGTTTCAGGTCCTACAGTTTTTGACTTAAATGATGTATGCTGTCACTGTGAAAGATTTTCATGTGACACATTAATAATGTCACAGCTATGCAGCTGACACATATATTACTGTCTCCTGATGATTCACTGCTGACTATTGCAATTTATAAGGTTTCCTGGGCATTTTGTTGTTTTTTATAAATCTATTTTCTGCATATGTTTGGCTGTGTTGATTCAAATGGCATAACATTTAGCTTGGTATGTATGTTGAGATGAAATAAATTGTTTAAGGTTTTATGCCATTTAAGGTAGAGTTGGCAATATTTCCAGAAATGTAAATAAGAAATGTAAGTCCCTTTTTGAATAACTGTTTGCGCAAGACCGTCTTACCTACTCTTCCACACCTCAGGGGGGTTGCGTAAAATTAAAATCTACCAAATCCACCCTGGTCTTATTTCTTTCTACTCAGGCGTTACTTCTGTTCTCTTAAACTTTTACGCAGTTTGCTTTTTGTGACTCTCAGCAATGTTCAAAGTATATGGTGAGAGCAGTGGAGCTACAATGAATGAATAACACCAAAGCTAACTGGATACATAATGCATGAGCGTATTTACAGCCAGCAAGGGGAAACTAACTAGGGACATACACGCACATCTGTGTTATGTGAGCACATCAGAATGTTTGGCATACAGGACAGCCAATAGATAAGGTGATACCCCCGGAATCAGAGAGACAGAGGGGAGCGTGGGCTGGACGAGCCATGAAGGCATCTGATTGGTTCTTTCCATACGGACCGAATGACAGGATTGGTCAGAGTTTGGGCAGGCCTGCAGCTCTCACAGAGCTCTAATTTCTAACCTCCTTTTTCTGAATACATAATGTATTGACTACTGTCAGGAAGGAAGGACCATTTCACCCAGTATAACAAAAAGTGTTTCTGAAAATGATCATCAACTATAGCTTTAAGTTTTTTGCTTTGCATTCTATTTTTGAATTAACCTGATCTTATGTAAATTATAGCTGTAGTGTCAGTGCTCATTTAGTTTGACTTTATCAACTTTGAGCAACTGTACTTTACTACACTTATTTTTGTTGAACCGCCAAAATTAATGAACTTCTGTACCAACAGTGGTAATGTTAGCATCAATGAAAAATACATTTGAGACCCCCATCAATTGCTCATCATCACCATCAGCCCTCTAACACAGCTGTCAGTGAGACCGGTGTTGACGTTATCTACCGAGCCCTTGGGAAGAGCTCTCCATGTTGAACTGCCACTGAACTCCTCACAGTTAGTTTGAATAATTTTTTCCTTTTCTTTCCAGCTGAGGCTCTGAGTAGCAAGCTGAGCACTTTCAGATGAAGGTATCCCTCAGAGATATTTAAACTCCCTGTGTGCCGGTGCTGCTGCAGGGAGTGTGGATGGGCTGGTTATTAATGCATTATTTACACACACTTCCTGCCGTCTTCTGTTGTGACTTGGCTTGATTAAAGGGGAGATATTGCTGAGTAGGCACTTTTTACACGCGGCAGCAGTGAAAGAAATAGCTGTTTTTTAGTCTTTTATATTGTTCTATGGAAGTTTTTCGAATTCACAGTTTCAGGTTAAAATATCATTAAAAAGAGGACTAACTGTATTTCATCTTACAATGCGACATAAGACATGTGTAAGTGCCACCCGCTCCCACAACACAAGCATTTAAGGGTATTATAGTGATAAACCAAATTATCCCTTCTCGTGTATGCGGATTATATCCTGATTGGCTTGATTTACAGATGAAAATGCTGGCAATTTTTTTTAAATAAAAATTAACTGTAAAAGTGGTATGTAATTGAAAAATCTCTGTAACTCAATTTTGGATTGATAGTGGTGGAGAAAAATACTAGTCTATGACCCCGGAGACTCCATTGCCACACCAATCAGGATCTTGCATTCGACCATGTTTATGCTGCATTTAGAAAAAAACGCCTTTGGAGCATCAAAAAGGTGTCCGATGCCTCCACTTGGACGCTTGTGCACATAAAAGTCCGAGGCACTGTCCAGCGCCTCAACGCTCTGACGGCACGTCTGGCAATGTGCTGCCCATTGGGAGGAGCCTCCCTTTTCTTTTCCTCTGCTGGACTCTGGAAAATTGTGGATAAAATTGAGAGAGTGGCTTGGTCTTATTTAATGATTAATATAATATAAGATAATATAATCTGCACCATGTCTAAATTCAGAAATAATTCTGAGGCGTTTTGAGTTTGGTGAGTTTCACCACCTACTGCAGGAGCTGCACGCTTACGGGGGTCGCTTTCAGCGCTATTTACGTCTCAGATGGTCTTAATGTTTAAAAATGTCTGGTCTGAACGTAGCATAATTTGTCTTGCTCCTCTCTTATTTTAACCAGTTTTTGGTTAAGTTAATTTAAAATGTGATCAGTATTATTGATTGAGGGCTTAGTTTTTTTTGTGATTTGCACTTCAAAAGCAGTAAATCATTTTAAAAGTTTTGTTTGCTACTTCAAACAGTTTTTTTTTTTTCATTGTGAAAAAAGGTAGAGTGGCTTAGGTGATCCAGCGCCATCTCTGTAGTTATGCTGCTATGTATTAGGAAGCTGGATGACATGCTGACTACTTTTTCTCACTCTGATATATTCTCCCGATACTCTCCATGGTTTATTGATGCCATGAACTTAAATTGTTTTTCTGTTCAGTGTTTAGTTGGCCAACTTTACTAGATTGAACCATTGACAGAGATGTTGGTCTTGTAAACGGTTTGTACTCTTTGTTCTTTCTTTCCCAAAGAACGTACTGCTGACTGAGTACTTGTGTTTATCAGTGTCTTTTTCCTGAGAGCCCTTGATGGAGCTATTGCTGCCATTATCTTCTTGTGCTTCCATAGAAAGTGTTTATGACCCAAGACTTCTGTGTTTATCTGTGCCTCTTTCCTGAATTGAATCACTGTAGGTGATATACCCTACCGATAACTTTCTGTGCCCCTTTGTTGTTATTTCCCATAGAAAGTACACACAGGCAAATCCTACTGTGTTTAGCTGTGTCACAAAGATGCATTGACAGTGTTGCTCCCACTAACTATGTATTTATTTTCCTTCTGTATAAAGTTCTGGTCTAGAGATGCTGTGTTTAGTTGTTTCTCTATCCTAGCTAGAGCTATTGTCTGAGCTGTTGGTGTGACTATGTGTCTCAATTTGTTATTTTTTTGTATCGCATATTATTCTTAGCACTCTGCTTCATCGTTTATCAGTCTCTTTCCTAGACTGAGGCATTTATAGAGCTATTGTTGTTATTAAGTAAAATAAATATGATGGCTTTTTCAGTCACAAGAACACGAAAGACTTCCAAAAGACTGAACTTTGCAAACAATGTCCCCATTAAAAGTTGTCATAAGTAAATTGTGTTTTCATTTTTCTGTTGTATATTATTATAAAATGTCAAAGCATTCAGAAAAAAAAACACCCAAAACTATTTATTGAGAAGCCAGTATAAAAATACTCCACATTACTCTGATTTCTTGGCTTCGTAACTAATTAGAGCGCTGTCTTATAGTGTCATACCAGTAGATGAAATAAAACCCTGAGTAATAATTCCCCAGCTAAATGAAGTCCTCTGCATATTGGACGGTCATGGAGGACCATGTTTTAGTGGTATTCTAATTGAAATACACAATTCCAACAGCTTGTTTCTCCACTTAGTCGCAATGAACCATATCTGATTCGTCATTAAGTAATTATGAATGCTAATGCAAATAAAGCACCTTTCAAATACAGCTCTCCCTCTCCTACTCTGTATCTCTCCTTGCAAGGAAATTAATCACTCCTCCCTCAACGGAGAGGGGGACAGCCGAGAGACATAGCCGGCTGTGGGAGGGTCACTCTGTTCTCTTTATGTGGAGGTATGAGAGAGAGGAGAGACCTTAATGATGTCTTGGGGATTCTACCGGGAAAGTAGAGGAACTCAAAGGGAATCCGAGAGCGTTACTTGTTTTTTTTTTTCTCCTCTCCTTCTTTTTACCTGCTCCTTGTTGCTTTAATAAAGCAAGGAAAGAAATAAGAGAGGCCGGGAGAAAACTGGAGTCACTCAGAAGTCTCCCATAAAGCACAAGCTGGAGCATTTTGCAGCAATTACAGACAGATTGGGGATTTAGATATTAGTGCTCAATGGTCCATTAGTTGGTAATTTGCCTTCCTTTTTTTCCTCCTCTCTCAGTAAAGGAGTGTCCCTGCTAAGATCTCTACCCCTCTAATCCTGTAAATAATAACTGTGTGGAAGAGAGAGGTGAGACCAAGTTCCTGACTGCTAAGTGGGGAAGTCAGGAGGATGGATGGATGGATGGATGGATGGATGGATGGATGGATGGATGGATGGATGGATGGATGGATGGATGGATGGATGGATGGATGGATGGATGGATGGATGGATGGATGTATGGATTAATGGATGGATGGATGGATGGATGGATGGATGGATGGATGGATGGATGGATGGATGGATGGATGGATGGATGGATGTTTGACTGGATCTCTGAACATCAATATAATTACTAGGGGTGTAAATCACCTGCTTTATCACGATATGACGCTATATTGATTTGTTTGAATGATGATACAACACAAAGTCTGTTATAATACAAGCTCGATTCAACTCAATTCACAAGTCTGTGATTAGTATGATACAATGTCATCTGCCCATTTAACACTATTATTCACATTATCAACACACAAAAAGCCCAAATATGATTTGACCTTTTAATTTCTAAGCTCTTACTGGTATCACACACTTGAATAAAAAAAGCATTCTTCTAACTTTACAATAATAAGAATATTCAATTCAATTTTATTTATATAGCGGCAATTCATGAAACATGTCATCTCGAGGCACTTTCCAAAGTCAAATTCAATTAGATTATACAGATTGGTCAAAAAAAAAAAATCTCTAAGGAAACCAAGTAGATTGCATCAAAGTCCCGACAAGCAGCATTCACTCCTGGGGAACCGTAGAGCCACAGGAAGAGTCGTCTGCATTGCTGATAGCTTTGCTGCAATCCCTCATACTGAGCATGCATGAAGCAACAGTGGGAAAAAAAAAACTCCCCATTAACGGGAAGGAAAACCTCCAGCAGAACCAGTCTCAGTGGGAACGGTCATCTGCCTCGACCAACTGGGGGTTAGAGAAGACAGAGCAGAGACATAAAAAGAGAAACAAAAAAAGCAAAGACGCACACATTGATCCAGGAATCCTTTCTACATTATATAGTAATACAGCTATCTCTGTAAGCCTACAGCTCAGGGTAACCTAAGCCACTCTAATTAGAAGCTTTGTCAAAAAGGAAAGTTTTAAGTCTAGTCTTAAAAGTAGACAGGGTGTCTGCCTCATGGACCAAAACTGGGAGTTGGTTTCACAGGAGAGGAGCCTGATAGCTAAAGGATCTGCCTCCCATTCTACTTCTAGAGACTCTAGGAACCACCAATAGACCTGCAGTCTGAGAGTGAAGTGCTCTGTTCTGTGCTAGTGAACAGATCACCTGTTCACTATAATGAATTTTAAAATAAAGGTTTACCTTAAAAATGACTTTATGGATCAATATTATATATTGCATTGATGTAATTGGATCAATAATAATTTAATCGATATATTGATGCAAATTTATTTTTTGGTATACCCCAAATAATTACCTCATACTAATCAATTTAATGTAACAGAGAATTCATAGCTAATGAATCTTGAATTAAGTTTAAGATGATCATTTGACCCATTTTTAAACAGAAGATGAAAAAAACATCCAAATATCAGAAACATCCACTTGTCTTATTATGATTGTATGCTTTCTCAAACTTGAATTCCATTTTTCAGCATCACCCCAACAAAACAAGATTTCAAATGTGCTTTTTGGCTTCAAACCTCCAAAAGGTAGCAGCTAAAATATTTCAACGGAAATCGAATACCACTTCAAGAAGCTGATACGCCATCAGAGTTTCTACCTCTCCCTTTTCCTCATGCCTGTGGGCATTAAAACAGCACAGGGGAAACTAAGACGTTAGTTCAAAAAGTAGAACATTTTGCTCTTAAAAATAATTGGTTTTAAATAAGGGAACAACATTACCAAGATAAATCCTGATCGAAATACAAGATGACTGAAAGGTTAACAGAATTACATTATTTTTTATAGTATTTTGCTGTCTGGTGCTTGATTATTGTGGTTTATATTAACTAACTTCACATAAAACACTTTTTTATATTTACGAACTGCAAAACAGAAGGAACCTGTACAGCTGGGACAACAAACTGATGTAAATCAAGCACTTAAAGCAACAGAGAAGAGACAAGCCATAAAGGCACTTAAGAGCTACAGTACTGCTGGAAATGTGTTTAAGGGGGACAGTAGTGCTCCCTATGGCGTAACTCCAAGGTATGCAAGCTCAGGGTGACATTAATCACATCCCTCACCCCCCCTTCATCGATTGTGTGGATAATGGTCGCGCTTATCACCTCACTGGTTTCTAAAGGGGCCAAAAGCCAAAGCTGTTCAGGGCCATCCTCTGTGTCTTTCATTTCTTCTTTACCGCCACGTCTTCAGATTATTAACCTCACACTGTTCAAAATTACTACGGTTATTTTCGTAGAGTCTATTTCATGCTAAAGTATAATCCACAAAGACGATCGCCTACACATAAATGTTTAATAAAATATGTGTTTCCCTCGATGTTTACATAATGGATCTGTAGCATTACTATATCACATATCAGCAGCGGCATAAAGACTACCCATCCATCTTTTTTGATATCCTCCCCTTTTTCCACATCTAATCTCTCCGGTCTCTCATCTCTGCGTGAGTAGGACGGTGAGCTGAATTTTCTGCACATCATTGGGGGGAAGGAGTGCTGTCTCTATTTGGGGAGAGAGAAGATCTCTAGGAGGAGAGTATGAAGACAAGGACTTTGTGACATTTGCATATCAGCACAGCACCCCACAGCCAACGGACAAGCCAATCTCACTAATAAGTTTGCCGTCCGTTGGCTACTTTCCTGCTCTCCCCTCGGCTCTCCACCCTAATAGGCTGTCTCCACAGAATAAGAGGCATCCACGCTATTAGTATCTGTCCGTCTGGCTGACGAAGCCTAGCTCTGGGGACCCTCAGGATCAATGGCCCTTTGGGGAGACTTGGCATTGCCCCCTAAAGACTTAAAGGAATTGGCCCCTTCCAGCTCCAAAACTCTGATCCTGGCTCTGCCAAAGGATGGAGAAAGAATGAGGGGAAACATCAGGAAAGACAAGAAAATGGGCAAGAAAGAACCAACACTTAAAGAACCAACACTTCACACAATATGCTGACTTGTTATATTGGCTCTGTTTGTAATAACCTTAGCAATTTTTGTATTTAAAATGTTGCCTACTTGCTGGTTTTAAAAGCAAAGTTTAGCAATGTAATTCCCCAAGCACTAATAAGATTTTCATCTGGCTGGATTTTGCTCAGCTGGACAAAACCTAAACCGTCTTCTGGTGCAAATCCACATCCAAGAAATAAGGGAATTCAGTTCTGAAATTTCTAACTGCAAAGACTGATTCAAATGAGTGCACTCATGAGTGGCAAAGAAAACCTCTATGATTATTTTTTTTTACCATTTTGTGGTTTACTATGGTGTTTCCATGCTAGAAATCATATATGCACTCACATGACTGTTTATTAGTTACACCTGTTCTATTACTTGTTAACATAAAAAGGAAATCAGTTAATGCGCTTATCCCATTTCCATGTATTTAGGCATCTAGCTCTGATGAAGGTCTTCTAACCTCACATCCTGAGTGATGCCTTCCTATGATACGGGGGAATCTCATTTCAGCTCATTGCATCTAGAAACTATTGTCTATTAATGAGGAATGGAATGTTCAGTCCAAAAGCTAAGCTAACTTCTTTATGAATTTTGATATTCAAAAACTTTTTGTGTGAAAAAGGTTTCAAATCTTCTTGCTTAGAATATATTTTGAATGAACTTTCCTCCTCCATCAAATTTAGAAACAAGCAAAGGAAACATTACCTTAACTGAAAAGACTGGTAAAAACCTGAAGCAACTCGTGGTGTTTCGTAGCTGACTAGTCTAGTGTGGCAAGACAAATTCATTTAAAAAGCACTCTTCAAGTAGCAAGACGATTCAAAGTGCTGTACATAATTAAAAAAAAGAAAACATTACAGAGGAAAGAAAGAGACAGAAGGAAACATCACAGGAGCATGTTGCAGTGAAATAGTAGTAGTAGGTTAAGACAAGCTGGACTACAAACTTCAACATTACATTTAATGTTGAAGTGTCCCTGGTAAGTGGAGAATAAAAACTAAATGCAGCTTCTCTGTGTTTGGTTCTGGTTCCGGGTATGCAGAGTGGACTTTAGCCAGAAGACCAGAATGATCTAGAGGGTTGATACACTGCCAGCAAGTCTGTGATGTATTTAAGTGCTAAGCCATTCAGTGATTCGTTCACTAACAGGAGTATTTTAAAGTCTATTATCTGAGACACAGGGAGCCAGTGTAATGACCTTCTTAGTCTTAGTGAGGATGCGGGCAGCAGGTTCTGGATCAGCTGCAGTCGTCTGATCAACTTTTTTGGCAGACCTGTGAAAACACCGTTGCAGTAATCTATTCGACTAAAAATAAATGCATGGATTAGTTTTTCCAGATCCTGCTGAGACATTAGTCCTTTAATCCTGTAAAGGACTATCTTCAGGTGATAGAAGGCCAACTTTGTAATTGTGTTTAGATGCCTTTGGGTGTAGGCCTGAGTCCATTCCTACACCCAAATGATCGGTGGTTACCATATATTTCAGACCATAAAGCGCACCGGATTATAAAGTGCACATGAATTACCTTGTCTATGTGTGTCTTTGTCCACACATAAAACACACCGGATTATAAAGCGCATTAAATATTTGGTGTGTAATATCACTCCGCCCTCCACGTACACAGCTCTCTCCTGAAAGGGAGAGCTATCTGTCTCTTTTGGGAGGACAGAGTAGTTGGACTACACTGCCCTGTTTGTAACATAAAGCCAAAATATACCTGTAGACAGCTCAGGGCTCCAATCAGGTAGTGAACAGTTTACCGTAATGCTCCGAAAATCTATTGGGTGGAGCGACTTCGTCGCTAACCAATGTCGTGCTTACACATTTTAAAAGATTTTTGAGCACATTGTACCACTTAAAATCAGTCAGTAAATATAACGGTAATCACATATAAGGCGCACCAGATTAAAAGGTGCATCATCAATTTTTGAGAAAATGTAAGGATGTTAAGTGCTCCTTATAGTCTGAGAATTACAGTACTAGCTAAAGCAGCTGAAGCTGTGTGCTAACTTTGGCACGTCCATGCATTGATTTCTTTTAAGAATTTATTTACCGCTTGAATGGGTTCATAGTCAACTGTGGACATGGTGATGTAGAGTTTGTGTTGTCTGCATAGCTATGGCAACCTAAGTTGTTGTTTTTTATGATCTGTGCTAGCGGGAGCATGTAGATATTGAATAAAAGGAGACCCAAGGTGGGCCCTTGGGGAACCCCACAGGTGATTTTTGTGTTCTCTGATGTAAAGTGTTATGCAATTATACCTGTTTGATTATGAAGATTATTATTAATTATAGTTGGCAATTATAATTTAATAATATATCATTGAAAATCAAAGGATAGCTATAAGGAAAATTAATTCAAATGGTTGTGATCAAGAGCTATGAATCTGTAATGATTAGCACTAATAATTGTTTATTAATTAGCAGTTATTACCTTATTTATAAGTGTTATCTAACCAGTTGATGGGTTAGACTTATCCAGCAAACATTGATAACTTTAATTATAATTGCAATTGGAATGTTAGTTCTTACTCCTTCATCACAAGCCAATGAAAATGTCTCAGCTCAGAACCAATCTCTGCTCAAAATGATGATCTGCACTGCGTAATCTGCTTGCAGCAGTTATCACCGGTTATTGCAGCTGTAAACTACGGGCAGAGTTGCTCCCTCTGCTTTACTCTCTCGGCTCCTATGTCAGGATGCGCCCCAGCACGTAACGAGGCGCAGCGATATTTCAGCTGGTTATACTCAAAGTGTCTGTAGTGCGAGCAGGTCTCTTTATAACTCGTGTTTATTGTCACTTATTTTACAGCCTAAATAAGCAACTTTACTTTAGAAACAAGCCAAAAAATCTGCAACCCGCAACTCATGAAATAGACAAAATTTGGAAAAAAGAAGCCCAAAGTCGCATGAAATAAGCGGGCTTGGCAACAGTGAACACGGGTCTGTTTTGCTACAGTCTCTGGCATTCTTGGAACTACGGAAAGCACCGAGGGTTAAAGAAAGACAGTCCGGAGAGCGCTGTGGGGAAAAATATTAGGGAACGGTGTGTGTGTTTTGACAGGTGATTAACGCGCAGCAAAAAAATTGTCGCCGTTATGGTCTAACAAAGTTAACGCGTTGATAACGCATTAAAACTGGCAGCCCTACTTTTAATCCAGGCACACATTGGAATTATTCAGCACAGTTAAACAAACTCCCTTTGGAGTACTTAAGCATTAAAACTATTCCTAATAGGTTCTGCCCAGTCACAAAATACCACCTTATGGGTGGAAAAAGGGAAATAAAAGGGGGAAACTTGCTGTTGCTCAGGCATGGAGGTTGATGCTACTCGACCCAGCGTCCATTTCTTTCAATCTCTGGTAGGCTTAGCAGAGTCCACTGTGGAGCAGGAAACATCACGTTCCCTGGGCACTTCTCCGATGATTTGTTTGGCCAAAACAAAAACGAGTGGATCTTGTCAATCTCTGGAAGTTAATGCAGCTTCCAGTTGGATAAAAAAAAAATAAAAATTCACGTTAATTTTAAAGTCAAGATCTCCCTGATTGGGTACAATAGAAAATAGTAATGTGGCGACGCTTGGACCAGCCAAGAATCAAATCACAAGCCATGTGCAGGCCCAAGGCAGGAATCAGCTGAACGTCTTCTCAACACAACAAGGCTGCGTGACAGAAGGGTGAACAATAGTTTTTCCGCGCTTTTATAGCCGGTCTCCAAGGTGACCAGATATGTTTTTTTTCAGGGCGGTCGTCCCAACGGTGTTGCATGCTGGGAGTTGCAGTTCGTTATGTCATAATGGCATAATAAAAAAAGTCCCTGTCCTTTTTACAGGGCTTAAAGTAAAAAACAAAATTCCTGAGCCTGAAAGTTTTTTGTGGTGCCTATAGGAATAAAAACTTAACATATAGTTGTTTTTGCCAACATTTATTGAACATGTTCTCTGAAAGAACAAACAGCCACATACAAGTGTGTTGTGTGACACAATAAAACAAAAAAGATCAACTTTAGGTAACAATGACCTGAGGTTCCCATATATTTGAACTAAAAGAAGCAATGCAAAATGGATGTATCCCAGTGTGGATCCACCCAGCAACAAAAACAGCAAGAAAAACAAAATTAGCAAGAAAAACTCACCAAACTGAACAGCCACATTTCAGTACAATAACGTGCAATAAATGAAGAATAGTATAACCAAAAGAGGTTCCATAGAGGTGGTGTAAGGACTCCTACAGTTGTTTCTGTCTCTTTGAATGTTTTGGATTATTAACAAAGTCATGTAAGAGATCCAGAAGGCTGGCTGCATATGAGATTTTGGCTGAAGAGGTGGAGGCTGTGGCTGCAGAGGAGCAGGATTTTGATGCAGAGGTTTTAGCTGAGGCCCTGGTTGCTCCAGCAGAAGAGGCTGCGGGTGCAGAGAAGGTGACCATGGCTGCATACGTATGAGAATTTGGCTGAAGAGGAGGAGGCTGTGGTTGTACTGTTGGGCCTGTGTGTCTTAGACAATCCTCTGGCTGATGCAGAATGAGCCTTAATGGCAGATGGCGTAAAAGAGTCTGAATCAAGTGAGACTTTAGTTGAAGCAGCTGCTTCAGTCAGCTTCTTCATATTGTTTGAATATTGCATCTTAGTTTTCTTTTCCAGCTCTTGCTGATAGATCTGATATGCTAACAGACACAATGTTCTCATTGGCTGATCTATTGTCATGATTGAAGTCCACTGCCTAGCCTTGAACATGGATTTGATTATTGTGAAGCCCTCATATGTCTCAATATTCATTGAGCCTCTATCAGCCTCAATAACATCATCCATCAAGTTGAAAGATTCTTCAAAAAAAGGCCCTGTAAATATGCAAAGCATAGCCTTTACAGGCTGGTTAAGGACAGGGAATGGTTCTCCTGTTTCATGATTCCTCAAAGACATAACTGGACTCCACCAGCCAGCATCAGCACTGGATTCCACTTCATTGTAGTGAGGAGCCCGAGCAACCAGCTCAGCATAAACTTGGTAGGCTCGAACTTCTTCATCAGGTTTGCCGATCTCTTCTTGTGCAACAACATTTTGGTAGAGCCCTACCCAAGGTAAGTGTACGTGTGGAGGAAAAGTTCTCATATGTAGAAATTGTTTTAAACAGAGGTCTATTTTATGTTTAAAATATTTTACAGAAAGACACACAATTGAAGAGTACAGTACAGCAGTAGTTCATATTACCTATATTTGTGTTCTGTAAGTCATTAAATGAAAGAACACCGATATCACTTATTATGCAACATGCATAATAAGTGATAATATCTAAAGTATGGGTCACCAACATGGTGCCCTAATGGGGCTCATGCGGTGCCCACGAGCCTGTTCTAAAAAAACACAATCCACCACCAAAACTGAATTTTATTTTGTTACTCTTCTTGTTTAAGCACACTTGCATTTATATAGATTTTAAAATAACAATATATATAACAAAGCATGAAAATTGTTGTTTTACATAAAGTTAAGGTGAACTTTGACTCTTCTAGTTCAAAGAGGTTTCTAGAGGTTTTAATGAATAATGACTTGACCCATTAAATTCATATTATTTATTACTAACACGGATGAAATATTAATAATTTCCCCCTCTAATTAAAATGACTTAAAAGGCAGCTAAATGTTCTTTGTAAATTATCAAAAACCAAACCCATATGAGGTATAAACACACATACAAGGCCTGTGATTTTATATTTAATGAAAAACTTCCAGTGCTCAAGTTGGAAATTTAAATTTGATCCAACAGATACTATGTCATAAAAACAATCAAACCACATTAGTATTAAAATATTATATAATGTGAAATACCTGGGGATTATCCTACATTAAGTCATAATTGTATTCAATTAATTTACATGTCCCTTTGATAATCAATAATACCTCTAAAGATGTCAGTCACAACTCTCAGTCTTTCATGTGCTGTGAACACCACTGAGATCCTCACTTTCCTGATTAGTTTTGCTTGTGTTCCTGCTCGGCAGCTGTTGCTAGCTTTTGCTATAGAAGCTCTACTCTGGCCCTTTCCTAAACAGATACTGCATTTCTCCAAAGTACCTGAGTGATTATACATCTACAGCACACGCATCTCTGAATCAATATTGTATAAACTATTGAATGCAAAAACAAGACATCAGTAAACAGTTGCTTGGATATAATTATCATTAGATACAGCTCTGGGAAATACTGTAAAACCACAGATCATGTCCTATTTTTTCACATTGCTGATTAATAATTTAAATTACGCTCATCATGTACAATATAAACCATTAGAGTAATATTAGTAATGATAAAACACCCAACTAGCTATACATTGTCTAATGGCTGGTGGCCAGCCACCCTCCTCCTTAAGTGTACTTGTGTTAGGAAAAGTTCTCATATGTAGAGATTGTTTTAAACAAAGGTCTATTTTATGTTTAAGATATTACATAATTTACAGAAAGACTACAGTTGTCCGTTACCACACAACTGAAGGTAACAACAGTAGTTCATATTACCTTTATTTGTGTTCTTCGTTAGGTGATAGCATACGGTAAAAGATGACCAAAACATCAATCAACTCATCCACCCTGGTACACATATCTGAAGGAATCTACTGCTTATTGGTTGAATCAGGCTCTATGGTGGCAGATGCAAAAAAAACTCTGTAGTTTAGAGAAAATCTCCTTCTGTTTTGGAGATCTCTCAATGTCATAATTATGGGCTTTTGCAGCATTTGATATCATGTGCATTGTGTCTCCAGAAATATCCAGCAAGAGAGTTTTTTTTCTGTTTGAGCATGTGATTCAAGTTCTCCTTTTTTACCTCGCCCAATAGCACTGTTGTCCATAAGTACGCTGACGACGTGCCTCCACTCAAGGTTGCTTGAGATGAGAATGTCTCTCAGAGTATCCATAAGAATATTTGCAGTTGTGATGTTTACTTTTTCTGCTGGCTAATTGCTGAGTAATAACTTTTTCAAAGTCTTTATCAAATTAGGGAACAAGCACATTTAGGATTCTGTCCACATTACAGCTGGTTGACTCATCAATATTGAAAGAAAAAAATGTATCTTTGAGTTTCTCCGACAGCAGTTTTGTCAAATGAGGGCTCAGGCCATGCGTGCTCAAATAACTGACATGTGAATTTGACATTGACAGTTTACCTGAAGCAGTTTTGTCCTCGGCTAACTTTTTACAAAGGTTAACTAACGGTAGGGAAATTGTAAGGACAAGTCATGCTCAGCTATGAACGTGCACACACATATTTTTTGCTCACAGACACAATGAAAGATGAAGTTCTTGCTGTCAATGTAGCTCCCAGCAGTGTGTGTTGGAGAGCTTGGACATGATTTGGACAAAGTTGTGGGTTTTCTCCAAATCATGTTGCACGAGGACCTTCTGGCCGCTTGTAGCATACTGTAGCTTTTTGTGGTAAACAACACAAAAACAAGCTCCAGGCACCGACAACTTGTGGCACCAACTGCTCAGCGACTTCCCATCTTGTCCTCTCTCCTCTAGCCATGCCCAGCGCCACTTTTAATTGGTGTTGTCCGGGTGTAATGAACTCTTACACACAGTGCCTCATATCTGACCGTAGAATCCCAAATGTCATGTTGTTGCTGTTGATTGACTCCCAAAGGCTCACAGTCTGAAACACCTACTGTTTTGGACTGTGAGTAATGGATCAAGACATCCCAAGCTTCCATTCTGATTAGCAGTAATCGTGTATCAACTTCGGTTAAGGTATTTCTCTCGCTCTCAAGACGTAAATCCAGCCCCCTAGCGGAGCACTGTAAGTCCTGTTTATAAAGGATTTAAACCAGTCAAGTGCTGTAACAGAAAGGCCGACCCAGTTTTATCAGAATGGAGTAATTGGCGGTATCGAATGCTGCACTCAACTCCAATGATACCAGTATTTCTCTCGCTTCTCCTCCACTGACTAATTAAACTCCCACCCCCTTGTAGTCTTTCTTCAAAGCTTACATATCCCCACTGGTCTTTGTGAACTCCGCGTCCACCATCCCCTCCCCTATAAGGCAGTGAACACCGGCCGTATTTGAGTATATCAGTTCAAAACTAGATTCAGGTTTTGGTGACTCTAACAGTAGGTCTGCTGGTGAAGATGCTCAGTCATCCAGGTCATGATCATTCCAAAAAAAAGTTTAAAAACAAAACAACTAGACTTTTTTTCCGAAGTTTGAAGATGTTTTGTTTCCCATCCAGAAAGCTTTCTCAATTCAAATGTCTGGAGGAGTGTGGAGTTTCAAGCTTGGAAAAGCTTTTGAAGCTTGAAAAAAGCTTAAAAAAGTCCAGTTGTTTTTTTTTTTTTTACTTCTTTAGGAACTAATATTAGGTAACCCTGGATGATGAAGTCCCTTATCCTATCTCCAAGTCGGCCTCCTGACTCTGGAATCAGTTTCTTTTGTCCATGACCTATATCACCTGATGGTTAGAGCTAGAATGCAGGCAGGCCCATACACAGGCTGGAGCTTTGCTACCATTACTGAACATGAATGCGGTTGTCTGTATCCTTCTTTCTCCTGCAATCCCTCAAGAAGAAAACAGCATGTCTTGGAGACGTAACAGATACCCATCATGTGCAAACTTTACACCCTCAACTCCACAACTGCTTCTTAACCCCTTAAGCCCAGAGGGACTCTGCAGCAATTTTCGCCTGAAATTACATATGTGATTTAAATCATGTGCAGCTCCAAAGTCAAAACTGGAAATGTAAATGTTAGTTTTTGTATAACACAAAGACATTAAAGAATATTTTCCAGGTGGAACCAGTATTGCAAATGTCACCACGTCTTATTCATAGGTGATTAAACAAAGAAAAAATCTAAATGTTTGAGCCTTGCCTACATTTTATCCAAAACACCATGAAAACCCCTTTGAAAATATAAGAGAAGCCCAAGACTCTATAAATCCTCACCTTGACTATAACTGCCACAAATCTGGACTGAATCAGATGAAGCACAAAAGTTTTCAGCAACAGGCGGACATATGATTTTGCAAAATGGGCCAAAAATTGTTCCAAACATGTTTTTTGTTCCAAACATGTTTTTCCCCCAAAAAAAGGGAATCTGGTTAGATAAAAGTGCAGATTTCTAGCATTTTCACTGTTTCAAGTACAAATGGAGGCCAATTTCCAGCAACATAAGCTTTCAGTCTTAAATATACAACACTGTAAAGCCAGTTCAAACGTGACGAGACTGCATTAATTTCGGACATGACGGACTGCATTTCCCATGATGCAATGTGGTCAAAATGGCCACCAACTCCCATCATGCAACGCGACCCAAAATGGCTGCCACCCTAACAACGGAGCGGAGAGATAACGTTGCTAGGCAAAAGTTGATAAAACTCGGCCACGCAGGACAATCTTTCTTCTTCCCTGGCGCCCTGCCAACCCGAGAAGACACACAGCTGTTTCACTCCATTGGGGCAATCCCACGCCACGTGCTCAAGTTTCTCGCTGGACCGAGATTTTTCGAAGCAAAACTATTCCCTGTGCAGACAGGAGGTCGACTCTAAAAGGTACTTTTAATTCCCTCTGATCAAATACTGGAAGCCGCCTTATCTCCCAGTGATCGAAAGAGGACTACGCTTCTGCTGGGCCGAGCAAAGCGACTGTTGAACCCGGAGGAAGAAACGAAGGAGCATCTTCCCCGTCCCGCTGCAGCCTGCGGACAACTGCGTTCGCCACCTTACTCGGAGCGCTCCGGACCAGCCCCGAGGCACCTCAAAGTAACGGGGTTCTCCCCTTTTATTTCTGTCTCACCAACAGGGTGTTTAGAAGTGCCTGGGCAGGCGTTAGAACTTTGTAGGTGCAGATTAATGCTTTTATTCCACGACAAAGTTGGAATTATTTTGCTGAATGTTTTATTTGTATGTGCCTGCATTTTACAATTGATTTTGCTGTGTTGATTTGTGATTCATCAATAACCCTGCCGTGGGTTACTGCTTCATTTCTTTTCATCTTTTTCCCTGCTTTCCCCCCTCTCTCTTTTCGCTTCTTCTTATCATTTTAATCTCTTTGTCCGAACTCAATTCGCGGGCTTGCTTAAACTCCCAGTTAGCTGCGCCCTCTCGAAGCGAGGCATTATCCCATCAGCGTAAGTGTGGTTACGTCATTAGGACCTCCCCTCACGCATCACGTAAATTGGTAGACCATACGTCATCGTAGCAGCCATCTTGGGAGGGTGACGTGTATCTGAACTGTAGGTAGCTTAGCTGAACTAGCTTTTGTGTAAGACAGGGATTCCCAAAGTGTGGTGCGCGCACCCCTGGGGGTGCGCGAGCTGCCACTAGGGGGTGCGCGAGCTGAAATCTGTAATGGCGGTTTGACAGTGTTTTTTCCCCCACACCATAAAGACGTGTAAATAATCATTTCCTTTGTGGAAACAAAAATCAAAACAGCAAATTTAATAAATAAATAAAATGTATTGACATGAAAATCTGTTTATTTTAAAAAGTGTTGTTCTACACTTCATCGTAATATGAATTTATCTTCTTCTACGCATTGTGCTTCAATGCGTAGAAGAAGCAGCTTGTGCCCTCTACTTCATTCATTCTTGCAAATATGCTCAGTTGGCTGAAAACAGGGAATCGGAGGCAACAGGTGAGTGAATTGCAAACCATTGACAAATGTCTCTCCAACTCTTTCCTTGCTTCACGTCGTGTACGTCAGTAGAGGGACAATTGAATTCGGGCCAAAGGTTTTTACAAGCTTAAATTGAGCGACCAGTCTCTCTTTCTTTCGGTCGCGCAGCGCCAACAGCACTGCTCCTGTTGGGGTGACTCTGAACCTCTACCAGCACTGACATGACTCGCCCACCCCGCTGCAGCCTCCGCGATTTATTGACTCTTCACGCACAGAGCTGCATTACGTTTCATTGAGAGTCAGACAGGCGCAGTTCATTTTACAGATGCGGTTTTAGCGCATATTCAGACAGGGACAAACCGAGGGTGGGGCTGAGGAGAGCTGAGGTGTGTTGCCCTGGGCGTGTTTACCTGCTGAATGTAGCCGCTGTAAAAAAATTTTTTTCTCTGATTAATAACATATTTATGGAGCACTCTGTTATTGTTACTCTGGTCTGCAGTTCTCTCTTTCTCTCGAGCGCGCGCGCGTCATCGGACACAAATCATAGTTCTTCGTGTTTGTAAATTGTGACTCAGATTAAGAAGCTGGTGCACAAAAAAGTGAGAACACACACAGGTAGATCATCAGTTTAATCCCTCGCTTCAGAGACGTTTCAGGTTGTGGAGGTGTGGCCGATCTGAGCGTCTCTTTCTTTCTCTCGCTCCAGGCTGAGCCTGATGCACCTGCAAAAGCCTCAGGATTCTGTTGTGGATGTTGCAACTTTATAGCAGTTTAATTCAAATTATGTTCTAATTTTATTCCCACAACTTTTGTTAAGATGGTTGAATTGATGTAACTGCAACAGAATTTTTTCTTTTTTTTGTGGTGGTGGTGGGGGGGGGGGGGGGGGGGGGGGGGGGGGTGCGCCAAGCCGGTTGGGATACTGAAGGGGGTGCGCGGCTGAAAAAGTTTGGGAACCCCTGGTGTAAGACATCAAAGCGTCCAGTGAGATTCCCGAAGCTGTTCTGTCTGTCAATGCTGATACGTCAAATGCCGGTGTTTTGAGGGCGGTGTTAAACAACTTTGAGTTAAGTTAAGATCTGCTAACCGCTCATTTTAATCCATTGTTTATTTTTGTTTTGTTCTTTATTTCCACATATATATTTTGCATGTTTTAGTTTTAGTAGTGAGTAAGAATTCCAAAGTTGTTGAATCAGAGAATTACTGTAACAGGGAATTGCTTTTGGTTCAATAAAACCAACGGCTGCGGAATAGACATTGTTTTGTGTTCAATCTAATTCACAGTTACATGGCTATTCAGAATTCAGAGCTAACCTCCTTTGGAGTTAACATCTGATATTAATACAGAGACATATCATTGGATGGTGATAAGGAATAAGGATTTAAACTCTAATTGCAGTTACATTGGGGTTCTCACAGCTGCCGGATAAACCTCGTTGGTTAAAAGTCCGACCAGATCATTTATTCCAGCATAAATGAGTTCATAACAGCAAATTAACTAATGCATTAGTGGTATAAATTCTTACAAGCTTATAGCTAACATCACCACCATTTGAACTATATTTTGTTATAGCGGAATTTTGAGTTGAATGATTTAAATTATATTACCAAATTACAATTAATAATAATAATAAGCATATTCACACAGCTTCTGGCATAACAACACCAAGTTCTTCTTAAGGTCAAATTAAATGTTGTTTATTGCTAACAAATACATGTACAAATATTATTAGACAGTAATCATAACTACAATGAGAAATCGTAGTTACCCCGCTCCCCAGACAGAACGTCCACTGCAGCGCCCGGCACGTTGGGACGTTTTTCTGGCCGCTCCTCTTCAGCTACACGTGCGGCGTTCACCGCCAAGGACAGCAACAAAATGCAGAGATCGCCCTCTGATCATCGGGCTTCATGTAGCACTTGCATTTTGTTATGGGTCGTCTCAATGAACAGGAAGTAAGGAAAATGTTTTTATAAAATTCACCTGCGAAAATGGCTCTTTAAAGGTTTGCGTGGGGTCAGATTTCGACCAATTACAGCGCTTAATTTGAACGCGTCACAGAGCAACCGACATATGAGAAGCAGTACTCCGAGATTTTGCTGGAAAACAATGGCGCCCGATGGGAAATGAAGCGCGGGCAGAGGCATTTTGATAAATCTGAGGGAAATGATCGGGAAAAATATTTTTTCCCGATCCCGAAATTGTTTATTGGTAAAGTGTTTATAAGGTAGAGGCTTTATAACAATCCTTGAATCAATTCCACATACAGTACATGTGCTTCCTTTGCTCTGGGATGAGGGGGGTGAGGGAATTCATTGTAAAGTTTTCTGATTACAAGATCAGCATATTTCCCTACTGTATTCATGTGCCCTCTTTCTGAAATAGCAGACACATAATGCAAAGAGCTCAAGTTGAGGACAAGAAAATTGACGCATCCAAACTGATTTGAAAATCAGTGTCAAGCAAACATTTGGTTTTACCTGATATATGGCCTGACAGATGTACCAGACAGCCCAAAACAGCAATGCCAGCATTATGTCCCTGGGATGTCTGCAGAGGATTCTGAGAATTTTACTTTAACTTCGAAAGGCTCCATAGATTTAGTGAGTGCTGTCCTCTCCTCTGGCGAACTGAAGACAACCCAGATGGTTTTCATATATAAATGAAGTGGTATTAAGTTGGAGAAAATCATGTTCAGCCACTAATTTAAGGTAATGATAGCATGTGAGTGGTTGTTCCCCCCCACAGACCTCCCTTGTGCATCTTTGATGAGGCATGGGCTTGTTGACTGAGGGTGGAGACGTGCTTCTCAGTCCTTCTCTCCACATTCTCCTACTCTCACTTTCCTCTCTGGCTTTTCATCTGGAGAAGATGAAAAGGCAGCTGTAACCATGTTAGTTTATTAGACTTTTTCCGCTGAATGTTGCTTTTGTTTTATCATTTTTGGGAACGAACTGACTCAAGTCAGTTTTAGAATGAACACATTTAAAATGTTGAATCAGAATTCAGAGCCATTCTTCACTTCTAGGCAGGAATGTAAATCACTTTATTTCATTTTTTACAAAATGAATAAAAACATTAAAGGGAAGTTTCCTCTATATGGTAAACTGACCATAATGTAATATTTTCTCTAAGATTACCAATCAGAAAAGTTTGTGTTCAGCCTCCAGGCAGTTTTTTTTTACTCTGGGTATTTCATCAAACCAGATGATTACATGAGTTCAAACTGATAATTTGATTTGACCTGTAGCCAGTCATGATCCTCTCCTCGCCTGAAGGAAGTACTTATTGTGTTTTTTATCAAATGTGTTTAAATGACACCTTCATTAAGTCACAAAATGGCAGCAGGTGTATATGATATGGTCACAGATTACTGATCGTGACTTTTTCTAAGGCATCTATCAACATCTTCTGTGTTCCCTGGCTCTTAACCCTGCAGAGAAAAGCCATGACTGTTGCATGTGTTGGAGTTTGAGGTTCAAAAATTAGGATTTCTATACAATACGGAAAAGTGAGAAGTTTGATTTTAGTGTTTTCAAAGTCCACATGAGGACAAAAATAAAAGTGTATTTGTATAACCTGACTTTATTCTCTGTTCTATTGTCTAAATGTAGCATCCTTCCATCATTCTGTGTCATTCCTTCCTCCTTTATTTCCTTCCTTTATTACCTTCCCTTCTTCTTCGCACCCTTATTTATTTCCCCTTATGTTCTTCCATCCTCCTTCTACTGCCCTTCTTGTAGTCGTTCCTTTCTTTCCTCACGCCAGTTCTTAAATTCCATCATTTCTCCCTCCCTTGATTTTCACACTTTTCTTGTACCCTACCTACCTTCCTTTTGTCCCTCCTTCCATCACTTTTTTCTGGAGCCCTGTCACAATTAAAGGAATCTTCCTTAACCACATGAAGAATCAGAAGTTAAATCTCCTCAAGTAAAACAGTCTAATTCCAGAAAGGGAGGAAATACTGGTACAACTGAGAAGCTTTGGTTTACCGGATTTACGCCGTCTGGAGGAGGAGGGGCAGTTATATCACAGAGGTTGCAGAATGAGGTTGGATCCATAAGTCTAAGGGTGAATGGCTCACTGTATTTTTGTGTAGGAATGTCTTGAAGGTAAGCCAAATGGCTGCTGGAGGTCTGGGAAGGAGGTTGGCTTTGGTCTGAGTTTGAGTTGGTTTTTCAGAGAGCTCTGTCCAGGAGAGGTTTGCGGACTTGGTGTGGAAGCCAACAGAAAGATGCAACCACGAAGTACAGAGGACACAAGCAATCAGCTCGGAGAAAGGTGAGAACACACAAGTTCCTTTCTAGGAATCTCTTATAATATAAGAGGCATCAGGCAAAGAGTGGTTGTCCAGCGGCATCATAAACCACCAGCAGTGAGATGATGGAATTGCAGAAAGTGTGAGACCTGCAGATTACGGCCATGCCCCCCCCCACCCCCCCACCCTCCCCCAGCAGAGATCCTCTGTAGAAAAGATCTACCACACTTACAAGCACGCACTGAGATCATGACACCTACCTTTCCTTGTGTCCTTCCTTCCTCTCATTCTTCTTTCTTTGTGTTTTACCTCACTTCTTTCCTTTCTTTCCTTGTGCTCTTTTACTTTTCTTCCTCCCTTGTTTCCTCTTTTCCTTCCTCATCCTTCACTGTGTTCTTCCCTCTTTCCCTAATTGTGCCGTCCTAATTTACTACATTTTTTTTTTATTGTGTAGTGAATGCAAACATCTGGAAACTGTAAAGTTGGAATAATACATGAAAATGTGTGTAAACCCAGGAAAGATTACCGAAGCGGTTGAGCTCTTTCAGAGCTGAACATCTTTTATCCGTAGCTGGAAAATGTTAGCCTCCTACAGCTCACAAGGTTCCACTGCAGGAAGAGATTACTGAATTAGGCGAAGGTTGGTTGGATCAGTGGTTCTCATCCTGGTCCTCAAGTACCACGGCTCTGAGTGTTTTAGGTGTCTCCTTGCTGCCACACACCTGACATATATGAAAGAATGATTAACAGGCCACTACAGCAGCTTATGGCTGCAGAGGAGCTCATGCAATCATTTGAATCTGGTGCAGCAACAGAGAGACATATAAAACATGCAGGGCAGTGGTTCCATTTCCTGCTGGCTCCGTTCCATTTCTGGTTCCACATTCTTCGTGACTACTCTGACAGGCACTGTCGACGGACCCGCTCTCACCCGTCGTTCACCATCAAATTACGGAACAGTTCCAATTTTCTGTTCCGTTCTGGTCTGTCATGCTCCGGCCGGGTCGAGTTCCACAATTGCAAACGTAGAAGGCAGGAAAAAGAACGGCGACAACCTCCGGTTTGTCAAAGTTAAATGGTGTAAATAGAGATTGTTAACCACAAATATTCACAATAAAAGGTACTGTTTTGTATAAATATCAGATGCAAACCTCTCTTTTTGGACCAAGTAAGGAAGCAGAATTATTATTTCAACATTTAATTTGAAATGTGGTAATCCTCTCCAGGTACTTTTGCATTGTGCTTGTAATGACGACGATCACGCATGCTCTCCTCGGGCTCCAAGGAACCTCAAAGCAGAGCTGGACGGAGAAACTTCGGATGTAGCAGGCTTTGCTTTTCACTGACTCATGGGAGCAGTCTGGAATGGAACGGACACCTGCAGGAGAAAGACTGAGCTTATCAGCAACGGAAACATTCTGGGTGGGTTTGTTGGGAAGTAAAGGGTGATATGTGGAAACACACCTCATCGATGGTTTGGGCCATTTACTCTTCTAAGTGTTTTATTAGTAAATTAAAAATGGGCCATCATTGGGTCCTCCAGAAGGATAATAATCTAAACATATGGCCAGATGGGAATAGAAATCTTCTTCCATGGCTTGCTCAATCGTCAGACCTCTCTGTAAACTTCAACTTATTGAAATGTTATCAGGGGCTAAGAGCTGTTCTGTTGGTAAACGTGGTTTAATCATTAGAACCTATAGTTTTCCCACTCGGGGTCTACATTTACTTCTGACTTCTGGGTGCCTTTCTGAAATTTACACCCTTGAATTCATGAATTTCATACATTTTTTTTTCAGGTGCCAGCGTGATGGATCGACCCGACTCTTCCGACGCCGCCTTCGACAAGCAGCCGAGGCGGGACCTGGGCACCTTTTTGTTTTGCATTGCAGCCCCATTTAGTGATAGACAATAAATCTTCCCCATGCAAATTTTATCTCCTGCTTCTGGATGACGCTTCCTGAAGGTTAACACGGATCGTGATGGAATTAAGCATTTTAGCTTTAAAAAAAAAAGAGAGAAATGGTGTCCTCTTGAGGGAATAAGCCATGCAGATAAACTGGCTGGGATTAGTGACGATGAGTGATTTTATGTTTACAGTTTAATGGCTCTTCTGCAGGAAATGCTCGAAATAAAAGCCATTAAAGTTTTTAGTGTACTTTTACATCTAAAATTGCCCCTCCAGGATGGCTTTGAGCCATTATGCATCGTGTTGTGCTGTACTATGCGTGATTAAAATGAACCCGGCAGCTTGAGTACCTGCGGCCACGCGGAAGGAGGCACAACAAAAGGCGGGCGGGCCATTCTCCCTCTGATAAACAGACATAATTCAAATGTCAGCGTTTGAATGTCATCCTCAAAGAGCCCCCTCTCCATCAGCACGCGAGTCATTACTGACGATAGGCAGAGGAAAAAAAAAGCAGAGGGACATTGTTTCATCTGTTTGAGCTTTCTGTCCCTCTAATTATTAAAGTGTCTTTCTTCTTCTCTCCTCTTTTTGAAAACGCACAGAGGGAGAAAGAGATTAGAAGTATTGTTGCCTTTTGACAATTTTACTCCCCCCCCCCCCAACCTCCACTCCTCCTCCTCCTCCTCCTCATCATCGCCGTACAGGTTGGATTTTAATTTGTGGGTGTCGAAGAAACAAAGTCCAGATGGCGAGGTTGCAACACGTTGTCCCTCTGCTTGTCCTTCCTCTCCCTCAGAACCGCCACCGGATAACAAAGGTATGCAGATGAGCTCCGTGCGTGGCGCTCTGGATCGTCGCCAGAGGGGAGCAGGCAAAAAAAGAAAAGAAAAGGGATCATCTCCCGGAGAAAGCAAGGGAACAAATTGATGTGTTCTGCAAACCGAGCCACGGCAGCAGCAGGTTATACTCCGAGACCTGCCAAAAAAAAAAAAAAAAGAAACGGCAGGCGTGGCGCCGGGTGTTTGCCCTGAGTGACTGCCAGAGGCCCGTGACACTATATGTAGTTTCAGTGTCAATGATGTCATCAGACACACGCCGATGCTGCCAGGAAACATGTTAGCCTAAGTGGATCGGTACAGTCTGGCAACAAATGCACTTGTAGAGGGCATCCTGATAGTTTTCAAGAGCCAGTCGGTGGGGGGAAGGTCAGATTGGTCAGATGAAGCATGCGTTATATGACAACAGTCTGTTTTTTATTACACAAAGTGGGTGTCTACCGTCAGGTGTAGAAAGGCTCAGAGAAAACATGTGTTGGCTGCTGAAAAGTTTCACTCCAGTTGAAATTTAGGAGGATTTTTATTCAGGGTTAGAGGAAATCGGCAAAGACTAGAAATGTGATCAGGTGTTAACACCCATGTAGCACGAGCATTACTATTCTGGGATTTCAAGTCATTTCAAAGATCTTTTTTCAAGATGGACTGATTGGATAAGACACATCTTTGGGAGGGTCCTCCGTCCATTTGAAATCCAGTCTTTATGCTTGTTGGAATATCAGTTCCAACTGTCACTGATGAACTGAGGTGAAGTTGGTGGTTTGTGGCTCTCAATGGCAATTAGGGGGAGGATGTTTTGGATGCAGATAAAACATTTAGAGGTGGTCTTAAAAAAGGTCCACAGTGTGATGCTGCCATTAGTATTGCCATTCTTACAGGATGTTGGTGAGCATGTTTGCAATGGGTGCATTTTTTTTGACATATGTGGATAATACTGCAGTATATTTAACAACAGCTAAACAATAGAATAAATGTGATTACTAAACAAAAAATTATTCTGCAGCTTGTTAGGACCAATGAGGAGGAGCATAAAAGAGACCACAACGCAGATGACAGATCGGTTGCTCATTCAACGTGGTAACAGGCCTTCCTTCTCCACATTGCTCTTGCTCTGAAGGTCTGATTTTAAGTAGAGCGTTTTCTTTCCTTTTTAGGGAACCTTCAAGTTCCCACTCAGGAGTGCTCTGCTTCCTCACTCCTTCAACTATTGGAGAAATCCCCCTAAGATCCCCACCATAAATCCGCTCACTTCTCTCTGGCTGTCCTCCTGGTAGCAGCTGTTTACAGCACACTGCAACTTAGCCCAGGCTCGCCTGCTTATCCACGCATCTAACACCATCCAGACCACTGTCTGCTCCTTCCTGGAAGGAAGTAAACAGAGAAACAGTAATTTGGCAGGTGGTTCTCCACCACCTGCCAAATTCAGTCTCTGCTCACCCTCTCCTGGACCTTTTACTAATATCCCATGCACCGTAATTGACATAGTTCTGTAAAGTGACTGCTATCTGTGTTTTTTGACTCAAACATTTAAATCTTATCAGATTTAAATTGAAGACTATTTTGCACGCTTTTAGCTTGCCAGAAAGTGTTGTCAGGGCATTAAACTATTTGAATATTATATCCTGTTGGTGTCTCTGTGTTATGTGTGAATATGTGTGAATTCTGAGCTGGTGTCTCACCAATATTTCATTATGGTTATATAATCAAGACACCTTACACCCTGAAATCTTGCCCAGACCCTCAAAGCATTACCCTGCAGCTTTTGGTGCTCAATAAATCTGTTAGAGGATCTCACTGTGTCTGTAATCGATGCCCGCTCTAGAGTGAACACATAATGACACAGCAGGTGGAAGTGTCACGGCATGGGGATGCTGTGCTGTAGCAGGATCTGGTCAGCTCACTATCAGAGAGTCAACCATGAATGTTACCATGGATCACAGAAAAGTCCATCTGTAACAAATTCAAAGCTGAAGCAGTACTGGACCCAACAAGTCACAATGGTCCAAACATCTCAGTGGATGCCCGACCAAGAAATGGAAAGTCCAGAGCCAAAGCCCACATCTAGATCTCATTAAAATGCCGTGAGGTGACTTGAAACAAGCTTTTCATGCAAAAAAAAAAAAAAAGAAAATCTCAGCTGAAAGTAAGGAGAGGGAGAACCGCTTGTCTGTCTGATGTCAGAGACTAGTAGATGATTACAAAAGGCTTCTTACTGAAGTTATTTCACTCAAAATGGGGTAACACTATTTCTTGGGGGATAAAGTATGTTAACCTTTTACTCAGCTAGAAAACACATGGTTTTTAAGATTTACGTGTAATTTCATAACTTTTTTCTGGTGTTTAAAAATTGGATTAGCATTCCGTGTGTGAAAACCTTTTTATAAAGAACTAAATATTTAATGTGGTCTTCTCATTTTCTCCCATAAATGTAAGTAGAAAACATTAAAACAAAGCTTGAGTTACAGTATATGGTCTTCCTGATGCACATAATCTCATCTTTTTCCTCACAAGCAGCTTTGCATTGTCTCGCCTGCTTCGGCTTCCGCTTTGCCTTTCCTTCCCCTTTAAGGTGAGAAGGTCATCCCTGGATCCTCAGCTTGCTGGCCTCCTCCTGCAGCTTTACGAAGGTTCCCTGCAGACCTGAAGACCCAGCATGCGCTGAGTGCCGCCTCATGTTCGCTCGTTCGTGACAGTGGGGGATCATAACGCAGCGCTGTGGGGCAGACAGAAGTTAAAACCCAAAGCTACGATTCAAACTTTATTATCCAAGCAGCTGCTAGACTGGAAATAAATCCACCAACCAGAAAATGTCCTTACTTTTCATGTAAGTTTATTGTCTTTGGTCACCAGTTTATGTGTTCTAAGGATGAACTGATTGACTGCTGTGTTTTTCTGTCTGCCATTTGAGATAAAATATTACTTGGAGCTTTTTGTCTAGAAAAATAGGCATCTTGAAAGCTTTTGACTACTTACTTTAGGTTTCATCCTTAAAGACATGTTTATTAAAACTATCTGTTCGTTAAAAAACGGTCTTGTCCAAAGCACAAGTTTACTGATGGTGAGAAACAACTTTTCTTTGATGCTGATGGTTCTTTTTCTTCGCTGCAGTACAACGTACGGCTCAGAACTTGTTAACGGAGGACATGTTTTTCTGGTGGTTTATCTCTAAAATCCTTTGCTGTTGGTGACATCAGACCACAAATATCGCTGTTTAAAATATGTTTATTGCAGATAGTGGAACGGAAATGATTCCTCCCTCCAGCATTCAGCTCCTGTAACCCCAGACATCCCGTCTGTTGATCCAGAAATGGTTATTGTACCCTCACCAGGATCCATCCTGGATCTCCTTCTAGCTGACTTACATTTTCTTGATTTTGGTCAGTTAAGATTACCAGAATTATTTATTTTTGCCACGTGTCACATGTATGAGGGACATTTTTTAAGGTCCAGCCATAAATACAGAAAATATGTATTTTTTTTCCTTCCACTTTCCAATAACACGCTTCTCTGTGTTGATCTAAAATCCAGCCTTGAAGTTGGCAGATGTAATGTGATAAAATGTTGAACATTTTGAGGGAATGCATCCTTGCAGATCACTCTATGATGTGGTGTTATGGACGACATGGAATGAGCCCTTGCTTTGGTGATACAGAGGCTTCTTAAACTGTAGCTACAAAAGCCCCGAAAAGCAAGTTAGAAGGTTTTTGCAATACTTTATTTTACCAGGAGAGGCTTTTTCTTACCACTCCAGGAAGTCCAAAGACAGAGGATGGCTCATTTTCTGTACCTCTTCTAGCCACAAGGGGAGAAAGTTAAAAAAAAGCTTTCCACATTACAAACAGATCACAGTTGGTGGAAGAAAAAGACCTCTTAAAACTTCACATAAGCAGTCACTTCATTAAAACCAGAGAGCTTTTAAATAGACTCAGTCATTTTTGACACAGAAAGTCCCACTGACAGAGATTGACAGCCTGCTCCTGCAGTACGCTTACAAGTCAGAGGTCGCAAGTCTCTCTGTAATTTTCCACTACCTTGTAGCGTCCACAGCACATGACTTTGTACTGTACTCTATTTTGGTCAGAAGTTGTATTGCAAGAACGATTTTTAAGAAATATGCATCTCTAAAAAAACATTCTTCTTGCTTACCTTTCAGGGATTAAGAATGTATAAGCAATCTCTGAACCCCATATTCCCAAAGCACCAGCCCAGAATGCATCTATATGTTATGGTTAAAAAAAACAAAACTATTGTCAGTGTACAATATGCTTATTTGAAGATCACATCAAAGCAAAACTCTCCCTAAACAAAAGGACAACAAAAATTTAATAAAGACAATCGGATACAGATGGATCCAAACGTTGCAGCGTGGAAAGGTCTGACGTGGGGAAGAATTTCTGGTTCCAGACATATGAAAATAGATCTCGCCTTGGATTGTCGGTTTGCTAGACTGACAGCAGCTTTGTGGTCTAACACGTGAGGTGTAATGTGTCATTTCCAAACAAACAACCCCTTCTCTAACAGGTTGGGGTCAACCCAGACTAAGGTCAGGACCCCCGTACAACACAGAGGTTGTTGAAAACACACAACAGCGCCATTGTTCTGGGCGCTGATGCTTGAGTGAACGCGCTTTGGGTTGAGACTGCTGTTTTCATTTAGTTGTTGCTCCTGGGGCCACATTTTTCCCCCCCTTCCAGTCCCTCCCCCTTCCCGCTCCTCCAAAGATTTCATCGCCTTTACACTGAGAGATGATTTTGTGAATGAAACCATGCATATCCTCTCTGGCTTTATGATGGTAATGACGTGCAGCAGAAGAGAAAAGATGGAGAACCCAGGGATTCAACGTGTTGACTGTGGGAAATATAAGAGGTAGATGTGAGTGTCTATTTTGGTTTGAAAAATTTACTATTTCTCCATAAAAGCTGTTTTTAACAAAGCTTTGGGGTCAAAGGTTATCGTGTTGCTTACCCTTCCCACCAAGAAGACTCTGGGTGAAGCCACCATCCAATTTTCCTACCAAATCTCCCTGTTCTCTATTCAATGCATTAAAAGTTAGGGTTGATTCAGCCTTGGACAGGTAAACAGTCCATCACATGATAGCAGACAACACAGGACAAGCAAGCCTTCAACGAAGGAGCACTTGGAGAAAACACCAGGTACCTGGTGAGAAGCCACACCTATATGGGGAGAACATAGAAACGCCATGCTGAAAGACCTAAGGTTGGGATGTAAACTCAGGGCCTTCTTGCTGAAAGGCAACAGTGTTAGAAAGTGGACCAAAGTGCAGCCTTGAGTATAAACATTTATGGTGGAGACCAGAGGTGAGCTGAAGTCACACCCTATAGCTTCTCACACAGTGATGTCTGTAAGGTGTGTCTCCATGACACTTTTCCTAAGTAACTTCATACCCCTAGAGTAAAAGTCCAAGTTAAGTACCAAATCTTTTGTGAGTTTATCAAATCAAGTCTAAATTCACTGCAGTTGTGACTCGAGTCTGACTCAGTTCCATGTTTAAACGGTTAGATGATCAGGCAGTTGACTGCAACACTCAAGAGTGAAACACACCAAAGCATCCAACCTGATGTATGTTGTTCCTCGTCTACTGACTGCGTAGAGGCTCCCTTTACGTAACACTGAACTCACGAGATCGAGTATTCAGATGAGAGTATGTACCACCAATTCTGGAAGATCCACCAACATAAACAAGCTGGGCAGTAAACGTAAAGCTGCAGTACTGCTGGAATAAGCTCCAAGATTGTTGTTTCGTTTTCTTATCTGTTTGCTGTAATTCTGAGCTCCTACCATGGGTAAGCACACTGTTTATTGAAATGTTATGTTGATTAGTTATTGAGCTGTGTGGACCAATATCGGGACAAACCGGCTGGAAGTTGCATTCTGTTTACCTTGGTTTTTGAGATTATATTTTGGATTTTCCCCTAGGCGAACGTGGTTTACTTTGCCAAACGTGTCTCTCTTCCTGTCTGATTCATGGATTTCCTGTCAAAATGCTTTGTAGCTCCAACTAAAATAAAGCAGGGGTCTACTATGGTCAGAGCTACGCAAGTCAGGCAGCCCGGCCCCATTCCCTTTGATTAGGTCTAATGGCTACGATGAGATTTTATGTTGTCGGAAGGATCGGACAGTTTGGTGAGTTTCAACCTTAACGCTCCACCACTTCTACCCATTAGTTCCTGCTTTAAATGAACCAGCTTTCACAAATTATCCATCACTGATCTGGTCTACATTTGTACTGATGAGCATCCCAATCCGTACAATTCTTTTGGGTTTTTCATCAGTAATTTGGGATAAAAAAGAACTCTAACTTTCAAGAATCAAGAAGCTTGATTGTCATTATGTGTTACCATGATGGAGTTTTTGGTAGGGCAGACACCAGACCGCATAATTACATAAAAAACGCAGACATACCAAGACATAAACTTTCCATTTTTTTTAAAGCGAACAGTTGATCGCACTGTCCAACATCTGCAGAGCGCCTACACGGGCTAAGGGGATGATTCAGGTGTTCAAATCAGATGTGTTGAAACAGGGAATTTTCCAAACAGAGAACACTTTTCTTCTAGAACCGTTTTTGGCAGTATTAAACTGAAGTAGTCATTTTGTTTATGACTTTATAACTCTGTCACTGCAAGGTGCCCATGTCCTTTGGCTGCAAAGGAAACCCTTATCATTACATCTTCACCACCAGTATACCACTAGTAAAAGGTGTTGTGTTTATATGCCGTGTTAGGTGTATCATGACTTTCCACACATAAGTTACACAGTTATATTATTTTTAGAGAGAAAATGCTTTTGGAGAATGTCTGTCTTTTTCTGATTGTACAAGACACAAACTTTAAGATTTACCACACCAACAGAGGCCAATATAGTCAAAGATAGAATTCTGGGAATTTTTGTAATTTTTTTTCAAAGCATTGCTAGGAATTTCCAGGGTGGGAAGATTAGGAGGGAAGATTAGGAGCTGTACAAGTCATACCTTGCCCTTTCCAGAAACACAAAACTGCTTCTCCACAATTGCTGCTGATGTCTTTGCCTTGGCATCGTCATCATTTTTATTAGTTCCTCATACGTAACTGTCTCACTGTCATATCCATAAGCTGTAGCTTCCAGACGTCTGGCAGCATTGCTTTGGCAGACGCCTCTACCCGTAACAGAGTGTGGCGGAAAACTGGGGGCTGCAGCAGTTTAATCGGTTATGTGATTGTTTGAACGTGCTACAGCTTGTAGGGAGGCACACAGACACAGGCCACATTACAAGTCCATATCCACCCAAACATCTTTTGTTTGAATGTTTCATAAAAATACAGCCATGTCCAAAAATTAAAACACCCAGTTAAATATACAGTTCTGTATTAATATATATATATATATATATTTATGAAAAGATCTCAGGAAAAGAAAGTAATTTATTTTCAACTAGCAAAAAACCAAAAGCAAACATTATGTTTTATTCAATAAACAAAACACGTTTAACAAAAATGTCTTTCCTAACCAAAAGTTAGGACCCTACTCCCTGATCGCTCCTCTCAGCTGACCTTTCTGTAGCCAAAAGGTCACTGACATCAGTTGGAGTAAAGGTTCTCCTACTCCTTACTTGTAGCTTTGAGATCTTTTAGAGGTTTCATCTGTGTAAGCCGCTACAGAAAATTATACCATAACCTTATAGCTCCTAGGTTGTAATTGCTTTTCTGGAATGCTATATTTGGTTTATGGCAAACAAGACTGTTGAAATGATTGAATCTCAAAATTATCTCTCCAAAAAACATTATTCCAGAAGTTCTGATCTTTGTGTTTGTTCCTTTTGACAAACATCAATCTGGTCTTCATCTTTTTCTCAGGGAGAAAATGCTTCTTTGTTGCAAGCCTCCCATGAAAGGTAAACCTATGCAATCTCTTTCTGATTTTACAGACCATATCAACACGGGCCAGTTTCTGCTGCTGGTCCCCAGATGGCATTTTATGTTTTTGCTTGTAGCATCTTACGGTCTGATTTCAGGGTAAACTTATTTTGAGGGCCCTCCACTTGTAAACTACTTTCTGTATAGTGAGTGGCACATTTCAAAATTCTTTTGAGACTTTAAATCCCTTACCCTTACGAAAAAGCTGCTGCAATCTTATTTCTCAAGGCCTCAAACACCTTTTTGGATTAAAATATGGCCATCACACCCACTTCAACACTCAGAAGCACCTAACTAAATGACAACAAGGAAATCTGCAGTCATTTAGGGAGCTTGTCCTGTGTTGCTGGTCAAAAACTAGTTCTGGCTCTTTCAGTCGTTGTGTCCTTATGCGAGATACTTCACCCGGTTTGCCTGCTGGTGTTGGTCAGAGGGCATGGTGGCACTGAATGTATGGCAGCCTTGCTTCTGTCATAACTTACCTCCACCAGCGTGTGAATGGATGAATGACTGTAGCGTGAAGCGCTTTGGGGTCCTCAGGGTTTGATAAAGCACTATACAAGTAAAGGCCATTTACTGTTTTACATCCGTCGAAATGCCAAGTAAGAATGTTATTTTCATGTGCACCTAATGTTTTTTCCTGTTTATAATTGTTGCCATTTTAAATAGGAATAAATCTTGGGGGTACAATTGTATTATTCACCGTCTTACGGAAACAACTAAATAAATTAAAAAAAATCTGTTTTTGCTGCGTATTTGTATTTCTTAAATTTCTCAGCACTGAATTATTTGATTATGAATACCTATATGTCCAAATATGGCTAAAAAGCAGGCACATTCTTTTACACCAATGTCTTTATTGCAAACCTTGCCAATCTAGCTGGTCTTTTTCCTTGAAATGTGTACGTCCTCTGAGTTAAGGGTTAATTCTTCACAGTGGGTTAACCACTCAAGAAACTACAGCCATTATCGGCTTTAGCTTCATTTTATTAAATGACTCGCCACGGCCCTGTTGTGTGCTAATGGCCTAATTTGTACTGACACTGAGCAAAGGATACAATCAATGATATGGTTTTATAAGGAGGCCTAATCTGATAACAACTTTGTTTTAGTTGGTAATTAGAAGCAGGAGTCGGAGCGGGGGATCAGACCTTTCTCAGCCTGCGAGCCTTGGCGCTCCGTGGGAACAGAAGTCGGAGGTCAATTTCAAAATTAGTTGGGCTTGACGGGCTGCCTCTGACTCGCACAGGTGCTCCCACTTCCCCTGCTGCTCTGCGCTTCCTCCCGACAAACCCACAGGTCACAAAGATTGGACCCCAGTCTTTCTCCACCCAGCTCCCCAGGACCAGTCTGCATCCATTAGCAGGAGCCCGACAAACCCCAGGCCAGCTGGGAAGACTGAAGACCACCACGGGACTAATGTAGCCCTGCAGAATCAACTAAAACTATTCAATAGATTAGATTACTTAGCAAATTAATAATATTTAAATCAGCTTTTAATACCCAAACATGACACATTTTCCTCCCTCCCTTCCCTGCTTTCACCTCCCTTCATCCGACCGTCTGTCCTCTCAGTATGGGGGTGCCTGAACTGGTTGTTGGCGCATCTGACCAAAAGAAGAGAAGCTAGTCGCTTGTTTTTGTGTGCCGCTGTGTTGCAGCCTCCCACTGCTCTGCCTGCCATGTGTAATTAAACATTTGGCCTCCACAATTACTCCGTAGTGTACACATGTCAGTGTCGGGCATTGCAAAATATGCATTTCAAAGAGCAACCAGTTCCCTCAAAAACTGCTGAGCTGACAGCAGAAAGGAGGGGAGATCCTTCGAGGTGGGGGAGGAGGAAGGAAGGGGGTGAATAAGTGGGGGTCCACTGGGATGCACTGATTGGATGATAAATTAATCTTGAGGTAGAAGGTGAATGTGAAGCAGGCACTCTTGTTTAGGATTGTTTGGCACCTCTTTGTCCTCTTTGTGTCTGTAAAATATTGTTTTATTTTGTTTAAATTCCCAAATTTTGTATAATTGATGCAATAGGATTTCCTTGAAAAACTCCAGCATCTTGGATTTTGCATTAATTAGCATAAAAACACATCTGTTAGGCTTTCATACGTGGGACATAACATATGATCCCAAAGGTTAAGCATCTTCAAAAGGAAGGTTCAGAGCTGTATGCTCCTGTCAAAATTAGGAATGTAAAACTGTTATTATTTCATAAAGATAAAAGTAACAATACTTTAAATGAGCAAAACAATTTATTTTAGCGAGGATGAAATGTTTCGGGTGAACTTCACGTGTAAAACTCCGTTATGGCAGAGATGGAAGAAAATAGTAATCTTGGCTAACTTTATGAACTCCCATAAGCACATTATCTGACAGAGCTCCTACATTTTCCCACTGTCCAATTCTAATCGGTTGCACAACTTTTGTTGAACTGGTCTGGGTTGAAGTTTTTCTGATGCAAAACAAAAAAAAAATGCCACAATTAAAGAAAGCTTTTGCCGAACAAAGAAACAAGATGCTACTGTGTCTCAGCACTTTGTTTGGACTTCGGTTGCAATAAATGTTTGTTTCCATCATTTGCATTGCTAAGTTTTCTCATGTTTATTTAAGGTTCCTAGGTGTCCTTTGCTTTATTGTTGCTGAGTGTGGGCTGTTGCCTTCCACAACCTGGTTCCTAATCCAGAGTGTAATAGCTGCCAGACAATGAGACATTCAACAAAAGAAACAACCACCACTGTCCTAACTGAAAATTATATATTTTTATGCCCAACAGAAGCAGAGTCCCATTGTGCAACAGGCAGTTCCTTTTTGTTCTGAGAAGATTCACTGGTGGAAACTTTGGAATGTAGAACCTGTTACACTTTTATTCTTCCCTCTTGGATAAAAAAAAAGAAATCAGAAGTCTATCTAGATGCCTCCTACCCCATTAGACCATATGCACTTAACTCAGTGGATATGTAGAATTCAAGATGGAATTAAACATATTGATAAGTTATAAAACTAATTTGTTTTTTTTGTTAGCAAGTGGTACCAGACAAAAAAGGTAATATTAATTAGAGCCAGTTTCACTGATCTTTGAGGTTTCCTCTTTGCACAATCTTTCTAAATCATGCAGTCCTGGGTCCTCTCTTATGCTCTCTTCTCTTCAGCTTCCCCCACTGGTTTTCTATAGGAAAGTCCTTTAGGAGAGTTAAAGGAAGGGGTTTTTCCGGAAATGCAAGTAAGAAATATTTGTCTATTTTTGAATAGAATGTGCAATCTGCTCTTCCACTCCTCAGGGTGATTGTGTGAAAAAAATCTCCCAAATCCACTTTGGTCTTATGTTTTTCTACTGAGGCCTTCTTCTTCTTCTTATAAACTTGTACGTGGTTTGCTTCTTGGCACTCCTGTCCATGTTCAAAGTACCACATTTTTCAGACTATAAGACGCACAAGATTTATAAGGCGCATTTCATATTCTTCCCAAGCAGTGTTGGGGAGTAACGGATTACATGTAACGACGTTACGTAATTTAATTACAAAAAAAGAGTAACTGTAATTCGTTACAGTTACAATGAGAAAATATGTAATTCAGTTACAGTTACTTCCGAAAATATTAAGAATTACAAATTTAGTTACATTTTTTTAAAAATATAAAGAAAAACCTTTGCGAAATATGTAATGATATTTTTATTGCTTCGCGCCCTGTATCGCCGTTTCCCGCTACGGCTCCTTGTCTCTATCACTCTGATGATCCATCCTGTGCTGGTGGAGCCTTCTGAAAGAACAGCAAGCGAGCGGACGTTTCACGGTTTTATTTCAGCTCAAGCAGCGCATCAAAAATGACAGCCTTCAAGCTTGTTGACAGCCGCCTCTTGTTATTCACACACAACAATAAACCGTGAGAGCCGACGTGTGTTGTGAAACTGCAAAACTTTGTCTTAAGCGGAAAATCAAACGCGCGTCTGCACAGCTCAGCGTTCAGTGTTGCGTTCGTGAGCGTCGGAAAGCTATGGTGCATTCAGGAGCATGGGACATTTCAGTTTTACAACGAAAAAGGCAGAAAACGGAACAGAACTTAACTCTTACAATAATGTATTTATCCAGAAACAGTGTGGGCTTTCTTACAATACTGAATGGTCTATAATTGTATTTGTTATTTTTGATCATGCACATCTGCTAGCTTTTTATTCTAAAAAATCTATAAAATTACAGCAGCAAATTATCAAAGTTTTTCAAAGCCTGTTTAAAAGCTCCAAATGGGGCTTCAGATCATACAGCAACAATTGTGCTGTCATTGTTTTACAGGGCAGAATTTGTATTTGCTGACTCTTGTCCTTTAACTACTGATGGATATACAGGAATAGAGTCATACAAGTGTCAATTCCCAATTCCGCTTTTTAAAGGTTGACATTCAGTTCTCAAAAATTAAATGTTGAACATGGGTCGATACTCATTAAAACCTTAAAGTAATCAAAAAGTAATTAAAGTAATTAGTTACATTACTTTTTAAAAGTAATCAAAAAAGTTACACTACAATTACATTTTAAACAAAGTAACTTGTAACTGTAACGGATTACATTTTTAAAGTAACTTACCCAACACTGTTCCCAAGTGTGCAGTATCACTCCGCCCCTACAGTAGGGTGATTAGATGCCCCCAATTTCCGGGGACAGACCCCGTTTTGGATGACCTGTCCCTGACTAAAGCTGTTCCTGGAATTGTCCCTGATTTCAGTGTGTCATGATTTTAGAGCAACAAACAGTATTTACCCAGTCCTGCCGCAGTATACAGTGAGAGCAGCGGAGCTACAATGAACGGCTAACACCGAAGCTAACCGGATACATAAACACTGAAGTGTGCGCATGCGCAGCATTCAAGTTAAGGCTAACAAGGAATGAAGACGCACACTGGTGATACAATTTGCATATGGGACAAACGATAGATAAAGTGATATTCCCAGAACATGAAGGACATAGGGGGGCATGGGCAGGACGAGACATGAAGGCATCTGATTGGTTCTTTCCATCTGGTCTGAATGACAGGATTGATCAGAGTTTTTACAGGCCTGCAGCTCTCACTCACAGAGATCAAATTTTTTACACTCCTTTTCCTGAATACATAATGCATTGACTACCATCAGGATAGAAGGACCATTTCACTCAGTATAATTTGTATTTATTTTTTCTAAACGGGATTACTTACTATAGCTTTAAATGGCCAGGAAAGAAGATTGATGTTGTCATTCGTTAGCCCTTGCTGTGTTGATTTGACAGTATGATGACCCATGGACAATCCATTTTCAGTTTTCAGAGACCTTTGGAAGTGAATCAGCCCACAGCATTGACTCTACTGTACTTAACAACGACCATAAGGTGCTTTTCCACATATTCATCCTCTGTCGCCAAGCTCCTGTTGTTTTTCAGATCTGACCATTCCAAATAGTAAAAATTCCAGTAGAATTAAGAAAATTTCATAGGTTTACAATGGTTTGTAATGGATGGACAGAAAAGGCTTTTTACACATGTAACTCCTTAATAACTTGTATATATGATGTTCAGCGGAGGTTATGGAGACTTAGAGACCCCAAGTTGCCACTCTTTGCTGCAGTTTCCCCAACACAGAGTTTTGGAGTTGTTCTTTTCCTCCCTTTCCTTTCTCTTCACTGTGCAGGATAACCATCTTAGAGCTGCCATGGGGGCTGCTGGTTCCCTCTCTGACAGTAATGAAATTCACAAACAGCCGTCGCCTGACAGGAGAAATCCTCAGAATTTATGCAAGCACATACATTAACATTTGACATTGGGCTGTTCACGGGTGAAAAGGTCCTAAATTGCAACCTGCCGTTAGAGGAAACAACAGAAAACAACCAATCAAACAGCTGTTTTTCACACTGACTGCGAGGTGCTATGGGATGTTTACCACAAGCTGAAACAGAAACTCCTGCACTGAGAACGGACTCAGCCATCAAAGTAGGAGGTGACGAGCACAAACAACCCAGAACTACAGGAGGAAGCTGGTCTTTTTGTGATTCTTCCTAAAGTGTTGTATCTTTTTTCTTTGTTCCTTTAATTTTCTTACGCTGAAGTCATTATCAATAGGCGGTAATGTAGTTCCAGGTTAAATCTGGACACAACAGATAAAGATGGTGTGGGGGTTCTCTGGACAGTAGTGTTCAGCTCATTCATCTTCAAAGTACTGTGGATTGCAATAAAATAGCTTGTAAATCAGATGCTTTGTAATGAATTAATCATGATTATTAAATTCAATTCAATTCAATTCAATTCAATTTTATTTATATAGCGCCAAATCATGAAACATGTCATCTCAAGGCACTTTACAAAGTCAAGTTCAATCATATTATACAGATTGGGTCAGATTATACAGATTGGTCAAAAATGTCCTATATAAGGAAACCAGTTGATTGCATCAAAGTCCCGACAAGCAGCAGTCACTCCTGGGGAACCGTAGAGCCACAGGGAGAGTCGTCTGCATTGTACATGGCTTTGCTGCAATCCCTCATACTGAGCAAGCATGAAGCGACAGTGGGAAGAAAAACCACCCATTAACGGGAAGGAAAAACCTCCGGCAGAACCGGGCTCAGTATGAACGGTCATCTGCCTCGACCGACTGGGGTTACAGAAGACAGAACAGAGACACAACAAGACAGACAAACAAGCACAGAAGCACACATTGATCTAGTAATCTGTTCTACATTAGATGGTAGTAAACATCAATATTTGACACAATATGCATACTTTTTCATATACATAGACATTTTCGAATCCTTATATGATGATTGGGCTAGACCTTTTGTCAAAATGCATGACAAATGGAACAGTTCACAATCTGAGTCAGTTTTGACCAAAACCCTTCAGGGGTCTGTTAGAAAGCTAAAGATGAAAAGACATTTTGTTACTTATCACACTGAGTCAAGCCTTCACGCCCACAAAAAACAAAACAAAAAAAAAAACAACTCTTCTCCAAACACACAATAAATCTGAAAGTATCTTTGGGCTCACATGACACCAAGAAGTCTCTTTACAATCTAAAGGCCCCCTTAGACTCGGGCGTACTTCACTCCGTAGAGGTCCGCTTGTTCTTGATCCGTATTCGTGGCAGACTCGAAGTGGACGTCTGCCACACAGGTCTGCGCAAAGATCCGTTTTTACAACTGCGAAGGCTTACCTTGTGTCCCACAATAAACCGCTCGGCAAGAAACGGTGGTCACATCGAACCATTTTGTGACACCAAGCTTGATACACTGAGCTGCTCCAAGCAGGCGGTTGCGAGGACGCGCAGCATCACAGTCCCTCTCTGTTCTCACTGACAGGTGTGCGGTGGGAGCCTGCTAGAAAAGAAACGGCTCTAGGTGCTCAGCTAGCTAATCACACATTTTACCATCCATTCCACCGCTTTCGTCCCGCTGGCAGAAAGTGAGGGAGTTGTAGGAATTTGCCCCAAATAATGTAGGCAATAGTACGCTCGACTATGCAGAGTAAAACTTCTGCGGAGAGTCAGCGTGGAGTCTGTGCAGCCCACAGTATGTGCACAGTATGCCCGAGTATGTGGGAGCCTTAAAGGTGCTTCACCAAAGTATTACGTTAAGGCCGTGCATGCTTATGCAACCAGGTTCTACAAATGTCTTTACATCTGACAGTTTTTGTTCAAATGCTAAATATGTTCAAAGGGTAAGTCTGTCCCAGGATACCCACAAATTCAAGCAAACTGCCAAATCTGCAACAAACGTCCAACCAGAATTGTCCCTGAGGCTTGATGTTTGTTGTACTAAGCGTGAGGTAAACGTGCAACATGCAAGTGGTTATTTACTCTAATATCAGTGGATGCGTACGTTTGGATTTGAAATAATTACTTAGAAGGATGCCTTTGTACCCTTAAAAACGGACAACGATCTTATCAACCATGAAATTTCTTGTATAAATGCAACAGTTTGTATGATGGTGGTAATTATACTTGGTACAATACAGTAGAGAAAGAAAAAGACCATTCATGTGTTTGTGGATGTGCTAGGGGTTGAAGCCTGTCCCATATTACACATCTGGTGCAAATATAAAAAGTGGTGCATGAGTTATAAGGAAAGAACTGGGAATAACTGCTGTAAACACAACCTTTATGGATCACAATGATGCCGTCACCCACCCTTCAGCTCCATATAACCCAGCAGCAGCTTCCCACAGACAATAAAGCTCCACGCAAACTGACAATCCGGCAGCTCAGGTAGCAAGCATGAGCAGCAAGACAAACCTGACATGCCTCTGCAAACACCGTATCATGACTTGAGGAGAGCACGCTGTCACTCAGACTTGAAACACTTCACCATTCTGCATCTCTGACAAAATAAACCTCTCCTTCCTCTCCTGTTTGCCTGCACATGTGAGTCTGCCGCTTCCCGCTCATTGATAAGCCTTGACACAAGTCGTAAGTCAGTGCATGGATGCAGTAAGCTGAGGCAGAGAGGAAGCTGGATTTCTAGCATGTGTGTGAGACTAAGCTCCCCGTCTCTCTAAGGAGGAGAGGGGGGAAAAAAATGAAACGGTACACAAACCCTCATCCTCCAGAGTCCCTCTTCTTAACAATGTGGATTTTAAAAGAAGAAACCTCTCTGCCAGCCCCTTGTCAGAGGTAAAAGCTACCAACATGTTGCCGAGACGTTGGCAGCACCACCTGCCTGTGAGGCCCCACTATCCCCTCCTCAGCCTCTTGAGTGCCACAGAGGTGCCTGTGTCCATGTCCCTCTATTGTGGCGTGAACTGGAGGGGGTATTGTGAACCATGTCAACGGCTCTGCCATCTCTGTGCCAGCTGGCCGGGTGTGAGTGGCGAATAAAGGGGGGAGAGAGGAAGAGGGGGGGTTAGCAAACAATGCAAAGCTCTTTGCACAATGGGCAGCCGTGGAAAGGCGGCATTGTTCCACTTTCAGCGGCCATGCCAGCTTCCCCGTCCACGAGTTGTTGCGCACAAAGGCAAACACTCATTAAAGTGTTAAAATTTTTTACCCAGAATATGCAGAGCAAGGTGCACCTTTTTTCATCAAGATGGTTTCTATTTTCCTTTGTCAAACATGTGCACGCCAACATCCCTGCAGCCATCCCTTTTGAAATCAAAGAGAGAAGGTAGGGGAGGAGCAGCTCCGAGGAAAAAATCTGGAATCCATCTGAGATTGAGAAATCCAGCCATCCTCGATTGGACCCAATTGAATGAGGCAGCCCTGGGTAACACGCTCCGACACGGCCTTTCTTTTTCCTCTAATACCCCGACCATGTGGTCGCGGGGCCCTGCCAGGAAAGCATGTCACAGCTCATCACAGTTGCAAATGAATATTCATGCAGTGAAGGGCGCTTGTGTGTTAAGTATTTACGTGTGTGCCTGATTTTAGCACGACATGGATACCAAAAAAAAAATATAGGAGCGAGTAGATCGGAAAGGCCTGCAAAGCAACACGGCCGCTGCTTGTAGCAGTGGCGCAGGTCCCAGTGGTTCGCCGGCCAAACACAGGCTGAGTAGGAGTCAGTGTTGGTGTGATTGTTGCATCTCAACACGCGCACGAGCACACACACAATGCATGGACACACACAGTGCTGCCAGAACTCCACAGATGTCCTGGCTGTTGCTGCGTGAGAGTCAGCGCAGGCCGAGCTCTTTGATGGCGAGGTTTTGTGCGAGGTTTGAGGGCTGCGAGGACCGAAATGCAAGACAGGTGCAGTGTCACATTAGGCTTCCAGGACATTGTGAAGCCCAGATCGGCCCCCTGACCCTCAAACAACAGCAGGGCTGCAATGTTGAGTACTAAAGAATGATGTATTTTAGTGAAACTCTTGAGAAAAACTTCATTTTGATTGCTTTTTACAACGTCTGGGCATGCTCTCCCCAGCAATCAACAACTCCGCTATCACTGAACTAGTTGTTCCCACAATGACTAGATTAGCATTGCGGATAGCAGCAAGAGTGCAAGCTTTAATGAAAGAGGCGACATTTGTAACAGACTAACTTTCTGAATCATAAATTTTCTTTCAGCAGCTCACAGCAAAGTTTGAAGACAGATTTTTGAAATAAAACTCAGAACTTCTCAATGACTTTTGCTGTTTTTCCCTGTCAAAAAAGTTGCACAGTTACTCTTACTTTTAAATGAGGCCAAAGTGCAGAACCAGAACTCTTTGGAGGGACTAAATATTCATACTAACCCGGATCCTTTTAATGAGCTGGATCATGTCACTGTGCAGAGGGATAATACTGTTTCTCTCTAGGCTCTACTAACCAGCAAGCTGACTACAAATATTTAGAAAAAAAATGGGTTTCAGTTATTTCTCCAGGTAGAAAACTTGTCAGGATGTACTTAAGCAAATACTAGACTTGAATTAAAGATAGTACAGATGATTTTTTGACACTGATTCTCATGATGGTCTATAAAATTACCATTTGTTAATGTTTTTTTTTTTTTGTTGGAATTAATGTTTCGTTCTCATAATCAAAGGTCGAGTAATAGAGGACATCATGAAAGCTGGTTAATAAAGGTTATTGGTGCTGTGAATTCAAACTCAGTCAGAATTTGTCATGCGTAAACTTAAAATTCCAGCTCTAATAGTTTTTGATTGCTTACTAATCCAAAATTCAAAATGGTTGCCTTGTGCAATAATTAAAAAATTATTATGTCAGTGGGTACCTCATTAAATAATGATACACTATGATAAAATAGTTTTAACATATAAAATCCATCAAAATGTGTTTGTATTGCTAAAATAATTTAATAGAACCAATATATATTTAAATAAATATACAAAAACTTATATAAGCAGATTAAAAAAAAATCTGTGTAATTTAGCAACGCAACAATAATTTGTACATATGACCCTTAGGTGTTAGGTTGTTGGATTCTACTGTCTTTGTGTTTTCATCATGTCCATGTTGTTTTAGTATGTTGTATAGGTATTGCCATAGTCTTTTCATTTCTGTGTTCATTATCATGACTAGGTGTTCCCATATTAGTCCATTTCTTTAGGTTTGTTTCTTAAATGTATTCTTGTTTTCTTTTCTTCTTATGTGTGGAATTATATCTGTTGGTTCTCTATAAGACTTGCCTCCTTCACTTGATGGTTTCATTGTGTGTTGATTCTGATTCACTCATGTTAGTCTACCATCCTTAATCTTCTGGTTTACTTACCTGCACTCAGTGTCATTCTCCACTTGTCCCTCAGTATGTATGCACATTAGTTATCATGGTTCAATTCTGGATTCTTCTGTTATACTGCCTCATACTCTATTCCTCCATTTGTCATGCTTTATGGCTAGTTCTCCTTGTGCCTCCAAAGCCCCATTTCCACCGCCTTTATTTGCCGTGCTCCTCTCCACTTTGTGAACATCTCAGCAAAAGCTAGCCCAGATTTCTTCGGCCCTGCTCAGGAGCAGGGTCAAACCGAGTGGAGTCGAGCGGAGTTTTGACGTGAACACACTGCTTTTCAGTGATCGGCTTACAGTGAATAGAAACAAGAAGTTTTTTTTTCCCTCAGGAAACCTAGAAAAAGTGAAGAGCGACAACATTAATATTAAGGACCACCATGAACGGAGTGGGTCAGACTGAAATATAATTTTACTATTTACAAACCATGACCCACACCTGAAGGAAAAAAAGAATAACGACACCAGAAATCAGACCCATGAATTTACCGAGGCTTTCTCTCATTTTACACACACTGAAAGCTGTTAAGTTTTGTCTCTGAAGGGTGTTTGGTCCAAAAATGTGTTCTCGGCCCCCGATCCATCCACCGTGTGTGGTAGACAGCAGAGCTGCTGTCTGCCTTTCAGAATGACAGACCAAAGATTGCTCAGGGGGGATATGGAAAATCAACCTATAAAAAATATTTCATTGGGGTTAAGAGGATAAAGATCTCATAAAGCTGTAAAAATTTATTCCAGGCTTTTCTAGGCTGGTCAAAACACAAACCGTGCAGAGTAAAAGCGAGCAGTGAGGAGCAGAGTGGGGTGGGCCAAATCCAGTAGGGTCGGTGGAAATGGGGTTCAAGACTCTACAATTTTCTTATTATATATATATATATATATTTACTTTGTTGCATGGTTATCTGCACTTGACAATACTTAAATTGAGGTTTTTTAATTAATTGTATATCAAATTGTGTCTAGAATTTTCTCTTTAACTGTACTTTTCCCTCAGTCATAATAAATTATCTAAGTCAAAAGAGGGTTATTTGCATTTCCTCTTCACGTACTTGTTTAGATTAGTTTCCATGAGAACCACAAATAAATTTTTCTTAGATTACTTGAGAAGAGTTTAATGATACAAGAAAATAAAATCTTTATCAGATTTATCTGCTTCAGAAATTCTTCAAATAGTGAAAATAAATTCTTTCTTTCTTTGTCACTCTAACAGTAAAATCTGCCATTTGGTTGCAGCGGAATTAGATGCATTTAACAACTCACTCACACATTGATTTACATTAGACTTTATTTTCACAACCGTAGCAAAGAAATGACAAAAACAACACATTGAGATGCGCTGACAGCACACCAGTTGCAAGCCGCTTGGCAAAGAGTGAGAATGAAGAAGCCTGGAGTACAGGTGTCAATGTGATTAATTGCACCAGGGAGGAGAATTAGCAGTCTCCTAATCAGGTCGACCAAACAAGGAGGGAAAATTAAGTTTTTAAAGTGTTAGTTTTTCTTACAATCACGGCCCGATGGAACAGCAGAGGGGAGTTTGTTAATAGCTCGTAAGTCCGTCCCTGAGGAGCAAATTATCCTGAAGGTAGCTCTCTGTTTGCCGAGTGCCAGCTCGGATTTGTGCGAGGGGGCAAGAACGTCTTACGTTGAAACAGGCTGCCGGAAAACTGACAGCTCTGCCAAGTGTGAAAAATTCTCCAACTGACTCACAGATAGAACTCCGTGAGGTTCATTAGAAAATGTTTCAATCCCTAATAAAAGAAAAACAAACTCCAAGGTCTGGCCACACATTCGGCAGGAAATTTGGCATCACAACCAATCAGGAGTGGTGATTCATTTTCCAGGGTTTGCTGCCATTCATTTCTGGAAACAAGTGGGATAGAATGACTTCTGACACTGGGGTGATGAATGATACAAAAACAAGCGGCTCAAAGTTTTTTTTTTAAACCTTTCCCAACTTGTGGTTGCTGGATGGCGCAAATACATGCGTGCGAGAACATCTGGCTTAGTCTTAAAAAGGCGGTGAGTCCTGGACCTGCAGACATTTGGGGTCATTGGAAATAACCTTTAATCCTGGCCCCCTTGTTTCTTCACCCTGGCTGAATATTTTGATTTTTAACTTCCTCCCTTGAAGATTTCTGCTCCACTCACACCTGCCAGAGCGGAGGAAACATGATCTGCTGCTAACATGTTTTGCTCAGTGCACAGGGCCAAAGTCATAAGCCAAGAAGACTTGTTTAACAAGCATCAAAGCCAGCAGTACACTGGGTCATATGTAAAAGTTTTAGTGTATTTCCGTCCAAAAGGATCAGCTTTGTTCAATTGGTAGGATATTGTTTTGGCATCAGCTAATCCACAAAAAACAAAGCGCTTTTAAACAAACCTAAGAGCCAAATCAGCTCAAGATTTCTCCAGCTACCTCATATTCAGCCTCTTACCAGCTTCCCTCTATGGATGCAACAAAAAGAAAACAAAAAAGCTAATTGCATTGAATATCTGAAAATGTATCGACTGCTTCATGTCTCTTAACGACCTTCAAACATACAATTGTAAGCTGATTTTGTGTGTGTATAGATGCATGTTTAATGAAGTAGGGAGGTGTAAGGGTACACCTGGGTAATAACAAATCAACTTTAATAATAGAGCACTTTATAAAGTCATGCCAACCCAAAGTATTACATAAAAACAATTTCACTGTCATCAACGTTTGTATGGATGTGGCTAATTTATAGTTGCATTGGCTTGTGTTTAGGCTGGTGAAGGACTTACTCAAATAATGATCTATGTCTAATTTCTCCTGCCACTATCTTTCACTTCTGTATTCTTGTTCTTTACATGGAAAGTATGCCTGGCACGGTGTCTTTCCTGGAAGGAACCACTAAACCACAGCCATTACTCAGTGCTATTGTTATTTTTTTATAAATTAGCCCCAAGAAAGTGGATCTTTGTTTTGTCTTTACTAATAAGAACCAGAATCATTATCTTGGTATACTTTATTTGCTCTTCTTTCTAATACAAGGAAATCATGGCCCAATAATTTCGTGTTTAGCTACATTTATTTTCCGAAAGGCGCGATTGACAATAATATTTGCTGCCGTTAACACTGCCTGTTTATTTTCATAGAAAGTACTCATTTGCCAGTCCTTCTGGGTTATGTGTGTACTTTTCCAAGAAGGAGTCAATGCTGGAACTACCTTTGTGTACCTTTTTGCTCCTGTTTCTCATATAAGGGGCCCAAGGCCACATGCTTCTGTTTGGCTCCCTCCCTTTCTTGTATAGCAGCAATTGAAGGACCTATTGCTGGCACTCTCTCGGCGTCATTTTTTTCTTCATCACAGAAAGTATCCCTGGGACAGAGTTTCTGTGTTTGGTTGTGTCACTTTTCTTGAAGGAATCATTGAAAGAACTTTTGCTGCTATTAACCCTTTTTTTACTCACCTTTCTCCTGTCCTATAGAAAGTACGCCTGGCTAACCACTTCTTTCTGTTGACTCAAACCTCAGCCATTCACAGTAGACAGCTGGTCCTACTGAGCCTGGTTCTGCCAGAGGTCCCTGTCTATTGCAACTGATGCAATAGGCAGGGCCTTCTTGTATGATTTTACTAATTATCAATTAATAATCAACTGGATTTAACTAAATTGTATATTCAATTGAACTGAAATGGATTGCATGTAATTTGAATTAATCTGATTAAGTGGTTGTGTTGAAATTAGCTAATTTGAGGCAAATTAGATTAGATGTGATGGTGATGATGATGATGATGATATGTGCAGGACCTAGCTGTTTGGTAAAGTTCCTTGAGATTACCTTTGTTGCGAATTATATAAAAACCTGAAATTAATTAAAATTCAACTCTAAATTATAGTAAAACATTACTAACACTAGAACCTCGAAACATAATTACTTTTTAAGGCCTATTAAAGGGTTAAAGCTAACGGCAAAGATGTGCTGACCCAAGTTAAGAGCTATAGAGAGGTGAAGAAAGAGGTTCAACTGAAACAGAGATTGTCATTTTGGATGTTAAAGTTAGGTCTGAGTTGTCGACAGCAGGAAGCAGCTGGACTGTATTTGCTCATCCAGGTAAGGGGATGCTTTCACCATCTTTTGTAACTCGCAATCACTTTAGCCATCGGATTGTCTCAAACATTTCATTCTGAATGCAAAAGCACAAAGGCCGTGCATGAAACACCTAAATCACTTTGTCTCCATTTGGTTCTTTCTTCCGTAACCCTCCATTTTCATTCAAAGGGGTCCCATCTGTCTCCAGACACCCACCTAGCAAACAAACCGTCCTTTACAGCAAACAGGAGCTCCTGTTCTTTGGGGAGAAGAAAGTCCAAAGGCTAAAGGAAGCAAGAGCTCACAGGCAAGGCATGAAACCGCTTCACAACCATCTCGCCCACCCAAGCCAAAGCCTCTCAACTCACAAGCCCTTCAGTGGGCACTTTCCAGCGCTGTGGATTTCTGTGCAGGTACAGATTAGCAAAGAGCCCTCGGCAACAAAGCATTCAATCACATTCAAGTAGTACCCTGTATCAAATGCGCCCTCCACCTCCACCTACTTTAGGACCGCTGGTCTTTCTTCTCGTCTTCCTTTTTACTCGCTTCCTTTGGCTTGGTCAGACTGAACTGCCTTTGAAACGGGCATCCCCCTCACCCCCTCACCCCCTCACCCCATCATCTCTTGTCAATCCAGGAAAGCCAGGAAATGAACGCCCTTTGTGGGATTAATTAATAGCGGGAGCTGGTCAGCGGCGTAATTGCTACTCAGCAGAGAAGCAAGAGATGATGATGGTGGTGGGGTGAGGAAAAAGTTTGGGTTGTAGATTTTTTTTCTCTCTCTTCAAGTGTGGAGGGGTTGCTCCCAAATGCTTTGAACTGGAGGGTTCTGCTGCAGTGGATTAAAGTGAGAAGAGAGAGATAGACGAGGGAGGAGTGGGGGGCTTTGAAGTCTGGTGAGAGGTCTAGGGGAAGAAGAAGTAGAAGGAGTGAAGTTGGGTGGTAGAAATTCTGTCTGGCAACATCAAACAGCGTTTTCGCCCACTTTCACCTGTTGACACTCAAGGGTGAAGACAGTGCAAGCTGCCAGGCAGCACATCCTCCTCTTCATCTGCGTATCCTTCCCCATTCATTTCACTATACTGATCTCCGAGAGCACTTACATGCAGATTTGTTTTGTTTCCCTGATCCAATGCGCATTTGTTTGGATGCCTACATCTAAACTTATTTGGTCTATTCCAAAGCAAGATGAATGCTTTTCCACCTGAATAAAGGGGTCAGCTCGGTAACATGGACTTGAGTCTCTGAACATTTGGACTGCTGAATCGTGCGTGTTTTATCCCACAATACTCCCACACAGAGGCACATTTCAGCAAAGAGATGCACTCTGTTATGGTGTAAATCTCATGAGATCATTAACTGATAACTGAAAAAGTTCATTCTCTGAATTCCAGCAGTTTCACTTGTAAAGTGTTTACCTCATTAACAACTTTGAAGATCCGGATCTTGGCTGTCATTCAATGAAAGTTCACAGTCTTCTGGTGAGAAGTTCAAAACAAATATGCAAATTCTACCCAAAATAAAGCTATTAAATACAACCAAATGAGAATGGAAATTTTAAAACAGTTTCGTTTGAATCCATAAATCATAAAGGTAAAAAATATTTTGAAATAAGATCAAAGATTTAGCGAGGTGATTAAAAAAAGAAATGATTATTGTAGTATGCATGCAGAGTCGGTGGGGGGCAGTACTGCTCACACTGATAAAACGTCAAGATGATAAGGAATGATAATATGTAATGATCTCGCTCTTTCACAAACCTGATGTTTTAAGAGCAAAGGGGATCTGTCCATGATTGGACATTTCATATACACCATGCGTAAATTCATACCAGTTTGGGGACATTTTGTACCCACTTTGACAACCAATGCTGTAAGTATTTTTTCTAAGTTGATCGGTTCTACATAAATGAAGTGTAAACTAATGGATTTGCAGTAAATACTACCCACCAAATGTAGAGCATCAACAATAGCCTTAATTTGGGTCAAGGATTAGAAAACCTTACAGAGTATTTCAGCTAAATGCAAGAAAAAAAACTTTTTAAACCAGGTTCTACCTTTTGAATTTTTTTTGTGACAAACCCCTCAACGATCTTTTAAGAAATTAAAAATGACGGACGTACTGCCTACGAACGCTGCAGCCGTTCAGTATTGTCAGAGACCTTGTTTGCATACCTCAACAACCCTTCGCCATCAGGGTGGCATGGCATTGTGCCTGACAGAAAACACCACGAAAAACAGATTTATGTTGAAACCTTAAACTTTTAACATCATAATCTAAAACTAAATCTAAATTGTTGATCAGATGATAAACTGCACATTTGAGTTTTTAATGTAGCTTTGAATAGTTTGTCTCTCTTTGTTTTGTCTTTCATCATTTTGAATCTCAACTTGGAACCAGGTAATGACCCACCAACTTGAAATTGGAATACTAATAATGTCTGCCCAGGTCTTAAGATTTTAATTAGAAGTCAATTTTATCAGAATCAACTGGGCCAAATGGAGAACCACAACCAATTAGAAATTGGGTGTAATGTGAACATATTCAGGACTGCACAGTGGCACAGTTGGTAGTAGTGCCTTGCAGTTGCCTTGAAGTATGGAATCAAACCCCAGATTCAACCTGGGGTCTATCTGAGTGGAGTTTGCATGTTCTCCCTCTGCCTACCTAGGTTTTCATCAGGTACCAGTCCAAAAACATGAATGTAAGGTTAATGTGTTACTCTGAATTGCTGTGTGTGTGTGTGTGTGTGTGTGTGTGTGTGTGTGTGTGTGTGTGTGTGTGTGTGAGGCTGTTCGTCCTGTGTTGCCCTGTGATAGACTGGAAGCCTGTTCAGAGTGTACCTCTCGCTCATTGACCGCTGGAGATAGGAAACACACAGATAAGCAGGTGTAGAATGGATGGATGAACTCAGAAAATAGGAATTAAATTAACCTGTATGTAAGTGTTTATACATTTAGTTTTAGCTTTTCTCCTTAATAAAAAAAAACCTACTAGATTTATTTGAAACACAATGTCACTTGTTTACAGGTGAAAACTGAAAATGATATGGGACAAAAAAGCTGTAGCGGGTAAAAAACGGGGGATTGGATTGGTCACAATAATGGAAGTGCTATTTCTTTTTTTACTTTTTTTTCTTGAAACTCATAAGTTCACAAGCTGTTCCATAGTTATTTTTCTTTTTTTTGTTGGGCCTTCAGAAGATCCCACACCTCTTCATCTTCACATTTTTTTTTTGTTTGACTGGGATTAATGCACACATTTTACTCCAAAACACCTTTAAGACAGAACCTCAATCTGCTTCCTAAACAATATTAAAGCTGGACTCCATGCTGTCTGTACTTCCTTACAAATGAATAGATGAATGCGGAAATTGTGCCCAATGATGGACCAGACTTGGGAAGATCTTTTCCTGTTATATTGGCTAATTTCTTGTGATTTTTCTTACAATGTCACACAAAAAAAGCATTTTTTGGGGGATCACACCTGTGCATGTATTTAAACAGTTCGACAGGCTTGCCTCCAATTTAATTAAATGTCACAAATTATATATTAATTAGAAGCTTTCATCAACTAAGCATTTCCAATTCTAGTAATTTTGGAGGATGTAATTACCAGAATATGAAAAAAGTAAAAAAGAACAAACTACCTCTCATTATTCAGATAATGCAGAAAACGTCTAGTCTGATTTTATGTCTGTCCGCGAGGAACCAAATGTTACGAGCCATATTATATACGCTCTCTTTATGTATGAAAATGTTCTTCAAAAAACTTGTTTTGTTGCAATTTAGCTGCTTTCTTTCCATTATTGTAGAACTTGTATCTTTAAAAGTAAACTCTGTCTAAGATTGGTGAGCCAAACTCAAAAACCACATTTTAATGTAAATAAAAAGACTGTTGAACATCAAATTTTTTGTGACATATATTGCGATGCACACCTACTCTCAGTCATGATCTCTATTTGCATTGCAGTTCTAGTTAATACAGAACTTCATCATGTTGAATGTTGACAATCAAACAAGCGTAATTGGGAATTGGACAAAAAATGCTCAATAATTTTCTAAATATTTAACAAATACATTTTGTATTCAGACACCTTTGCTTAGATGAAATAAAAGTAAAGTGAAACAAGGTCCAACTGCAGCAAATTATCTTCAGAAATCACCTAATTAGTGTCCTCATGTCTGTAATTTAATTTGAGTAATTCAGCTGTTCTGTAAAGGCCCCAGATGTTTGCCACAGACCATTACCAAACAAACAGCATCAGTAAGACCGAGGAAAACAGCAAACAGGTCAGGGAGACGTTGTGAAGTTTAAACTAAATAGTTTAAACTAGGTGATAACCAGTAACCTTGCCTGCAAGCTAAAGTCTTGCGATATTCGTGCATTCACAAGCACACAAGAATCCATCTTGTCCTGCTCCCATCTCATTAGTTCAACCCGAACGAAAATTAGTTGAAATTAGTTTCAATCACATTGCAGTATTATATTTTATGCTGGGACAGTTGTGACAAAGGCAAGAGCAAGAGCTCCTATCACATCTGTTTTGTCAAAATCCACGATTCCAAGAGGAACAGCAAGGAGTGCCTTGACCAGCGTAACTTGTTGTGGTTTCTCATGATGCCCCCTGCTTACATTTCCATCAGACCTTGTGACTGGCAAAAGCAAACGTTTGGTAGGCGGGCACTAGGCATCGCTTCACCCAATCAGCTCGAAAAGTTCTGCTGAATGTCCCTCCTTTCCCTGAAATGATTCGATTAGAGCAGGACCTGATTGATAATATGCAGAACGCAGAGAGCTACACAATCTGGCTGGTCAGGTTAAATAACTGGTAATCCTGAATGAAATCCGGTTTGCAGCAGCCCTAAACACACAGCCAGAGCTACGACAAAATGGTTTACATGAAATGATTTTTCAAATGTCCTAGTCAAAGCCCTGAGCTTTATTCGACAATCTGTGGCAAGACCTAAAAATTGACACTCACAGACTCTCCCCATCAAACTGGTCTGAGTTTGAGCTATTTTGCAAAGAAAAATTGGCAATATTTTGTCTCTTGATGTGTAAAGTTGGTAGATTGATATTTCAAAAGACTTGCAGCTATAATATTGGACATAATGTATAAAAAAAGAGAAGATGTGCGGTAAATGTTCTATCAGCGGTAAATGTTAAAGTAATGGTCATTAATTAAAGCTTCTGAAAGGATGCCAGCATTTATTCGTTGGTACATTGAGTGAAAATATTTAATTCACTATTTTCCAAGGAAATTCCATCTTCAATCTCAATGACTTAACAATAACTTTCAATGTCATCACACTTTTTTGCACTTCACACTAATATTTGTACTGGAAGATTGATATAGGCACATAAACCCTGACGACAAATTAAACATTTCTGATCAAGACACTCCTTGCCAAACATAATTATACAAAGTGTATATTTAATACAGGCAAGAAAGAGGAGCTGAGGCAGACAGAAAAATAAAATGCAGTGAAGTGAGTCTGCATCCACTCATCCGATTTACTAACTTGGCACATTTAAGACACATGAGCACTCGCTGGACATGCAGCGGAATCAAAATTCAGGGCGGGAGAATGTAGTGAGACAAGAGCGAGCCTTGATTTTTATGCAATGCCTGCTCAAAATTCAGCTATCCTTGAGGCGGGGTCTTGTGCAACACTTTGCTGATGTCTGGAGGCCTGTAATTGTGCTCACACATCAATTATGGATCCCTTTGCCTCGGCCGGCTCCAATCAGAGCACGGCCCGGAGCTGGTCCTGCTCCCCCCAGCGCTTCTTTTTGGGGAGCGGTTTGATTACAGGTGTAGCACCTTGTTACAGACCAGCATACGGATGGAGAGGACTGGAGGTCCCCCGCTTTCCTTTCCTTTTTGGGTATAAGGGTGCTTGTTGGTGGGAAATTAGGGGGGGAAGGAAGGGGGCTGGTCTGATTCGGCCATCACGTCCTGCTAACAATTTCTGTCAGGTCCCCAGAGGTTCCCTAATGAGCCCCACCGACACGGCCGAGGGCGAGATCCCGCGCCGGCCCACTGAAGTGAGAAGCCAGCAGATCGGCACCTAGAAGCCTCGCAATTATTAATCAGACTTCCCTCGCTTTCTTCCTCCCCTTTCACTCCATCCATTCATCAGTTAGTCCAAGTGTTCCCCTCTTTTCACTCCGCTCTTCCACTCTTATGCACGGGGATGTTTAGAAACCAAAATCTTTTGGTAACAGACTATTAAACCAACCAACCAACCGTTATTATTCACCAATAATATTCTGACTTTTATACATATATGGTAGATAAAACCTTGCTTATTTTAATTTGATTTATGTTTTGTTTATTTTACTAGTTATTCCTTCCTTTATTGGTAGACATTTTATACCAATAAAGGTATAAAAATTTTTATTTTGCTCTGATATTTTGCTTACATTTTATATTTGGTATAAAAATTTTATTTAAATGCAATAGGTTGCTATGCATAGATGGATACTGAAATCCATTAAAACACACACAAACTGTGTGACTGATAGCAATTTCTTTTCAAAACTTTTCCTTAGTCAGGTGACAAACCTTTTTAAGCTTGCTTGTGGTGAGATAACATTACTAATTTTATTAACTAATTTGTAATACCACTAAGAATAGCTGAAAACAGTGAGAAAATGAGTGACGCAAGATTTCAAGTTACTGGGGTGAAACACTGGACAGAAATGTGCAGAATTAGTGGAACAAAAAAACAGACAACAAAGGCTAAACGGCAAGTTTGAGTTCACTATATTTTTGAAGAAACTATCATAAAAGGCAAAATAAACCACCCCTGTCAGAGAGGGAGGCTAAGGTTAGCAAGCTATATGTGGCAGGAGGACAGTCTGGGGCCGGGAACGTTCACAGCACCAGCATCTGGTCTAAACTCAGCAATACCCCACAGGCCATGCATTAACACTAAAATATTCTCCTGTTATGAAAACGATGAAACAATGATTATTTCAGATGATTTGGACACATTTTTTAAAATCACTTTGAACATGGACATATGTCATATGTCTATCCATTGCTACCACGACTTCAGATGATGGATGTCGGTGCATTGCTTTGGCGTGGAGCGCTTTAGATGGCAGCTTCTTCAACTCATTTGCTGATGTATGGCCAAACAAAACTACCGTGGTAAATATATGTGCATATGTACACCCTCTTCTGATAGGAAGTGTCTAATTTGTATTATTCGCCCGACTGCTTCTACCAGTGTGTAAAGTCTGTACTATGATGGCTGAGTACTAATATGTGAGTTATGTTTTCAAATTGTAAAAAATTCCAATTTGTTGAATTCTTAATGAAAGTTATGGCAGATTTCTTGGGTTTAGAGGAAAACAAACTGTTGAAAGATGTTCCTTCCCTATACAGATAGTAGATTTCAGAAATAATGAATGCATTAGTTTTTTTAATAAATGCTAAACCTTATAATTATAAAGATAAAATGTCATTCTTTAAATAGTAAATATTATATTAAGCATGTTAAGGCAAGCTTATACTGTTCTAAATTATTATTGTATTGTCCCCTGAATTTTGGGAAGTGGGAAAAATAAACACTAAAACTACCCTTTTAAATAGTGGCAACCTTTGTTATTCCTACTAACAAATTTAATTTTCACCGGTCATGTTCTTGCTGCTTGTTTTAGCCTACTGGTAAACTGAGTGCAAGTACGCTGGTGAGAGCGAAACGCAGATTAAATGGATCTGCTGAAGTAGAGAGTTGGGTTAGGCCAAATGAAATCCCTCACACCCATCATTAACAGCCTGATAATGTGCACTGTTCGTTTTTTAAGCACCAAGTCTGGACTTTAACACACACATGTGCGCGTAGAGCCTCTCGCACACACGTTACTTTAATCCGTGTGCAGAGGAGAGAAAAAAAGGGAAAGTTGCTTCTCTTGGTCTGAACTGACTCGCCCCGCGGCGAAACCTGACCTTTGCACCACAAAGGTGAAAAGCTGTGTTCTCACTGGTTTGAGAAAAATGCCTCCAGAAGTAACATTTTTCCCTCCTCACATCTCATCTTTTCATCGGTTATTGTGATTTTCTTCATCCCCCACACCCACCCCGTCTGCCCGTCCCCCGTCTTCCTCTCTGCCCCCTTTCTTTCCTTGTGCTGAGAGAAAGCCCCCCCCGACCCCCCCTGCCCGCCCCCTCTTCGACCCCCCCCAACCTCCACTCCCGTCTAATTCCCTGACAGGCCCTGATGGTGCGGTAACATTTTTATCACTGTCAAACCTCGGAGCCCAGCAGGACCGCGGCGTACCGCGCAGCGCCACCGGTGATCGCCAGAACAACGTTCCCAGGTATTTGCCAGAGACGCCGGGGGTCATCGCTTCGGGGTCAAGTTCACACCCTCGCTCAAATGTGGATTGCTGACCTTGACCTGAGAGGAATTACGTTTTTTTCTTTTTTTTATTCTGATGAGCTGCAGCATCTTACACGCCTAACATTAACCAGAAGCCGTTGCTGTTTTGATCTTTTGCTTTGTTTATGAGTCTGAGCTGCAGGTGCAGTAGGTGTGACAACACTTCTTGTTTATTTCCATTTCCACGTCTGCAGCTCTGATCGTGGCTTTGATGTTGTTTTGTAAAATCTAAACTTACAAAAAGAAAAAAAACACAACAACAACGCACAGTCGTGTTTATTAACATGCAAATGTCTAATGACTCAAACTAATGATGTAATTGCTTTTTACACATTTTCTTTTTGCAGTACAAATACATTAGCACTTTTTGAACATTTTTATTTTTTGTGTTGGATGAAATGTATGAATATAACCCTAAAATGTAATAAAATATTTCTTGTTGGTGTATGATATTTCTTGTGATTTTGCCATTATATTATAAACAATTAAAACTCATGGAGAAAACATCACTGAAACAACGACAAAATAACTAAAACACTTAATAACGCAAACAAAGCACAAATTAATTAACTAATTAATTAATTTTAACACAAATAAAAATATATAAATTACACAGACACAAAACTATATTCTACAAAATCCTTTGAATAAAACAGTAAAATAAAACAATCTAGAAGAAAAATATGGAAATGTTATGTAAGGAATAAAAGTTCTGAAAGAAAGTTTTCAGACCATTAACAGAGTAAAAATAATGACGCTTGTTGCAAAGGCTACTTTATAAACTTTTTACTTTTTTGAGATTCTAAACATGCTTTGTTTTTTGTTTGTTTTTTTTTTTTACATGTATTTCTTAAGTTTGCTCTCTGCATCAATATTTATTAAATAGCTTTTTCATTGTCTTGTTTTTGGTTGGATTTTGCCTCTCGTTGCCTTTGCATTAATTTCCATGTTTATTTTTGTTGTCTTCTTTTTAAACAATTCAACATGAAATAACTTTAGAGAACAAAACTTAAGATTGAGGAAAACAAATTGTTGACGATGTCATGAAGACATATTTATTCAGTTTTTTTTATGTCTATCTTTGGAGTTCATGGATCCACTGTCCCATTACCAACCGCTGACGCCTGCAGGCCTGACTGTAGAGTCTACGGTCTACAGGTCAGACTTCTGCTGAGCACAAGGACTTACTGCGCAATGAAGGCCGCAGATGATGCCTGTCTAATAAAGGTCTGTTTAGATTTAGAAATAGTCTGAAACTGAGGCTTAACTGAGGGAGGGGGAAATTAGGCGTATCTCGTTAACTGTTAATCATCCGTCCGCTTGAACGTTCAACTTAGGATCCGTGACGACCAGCTTTCTATCAGCAGCAACAGATGAGAGCCAAGCTGACGTCTAGGTCTGCTGTTAAATCAGCAAACTTTCTGGTTGAATGGAAACTTTTGTAACGGAAGTCTTATTTAGGTAATGAGAATTGGGCTAAATGAGAAGGAGACCATCATCCATCACAGCTGAACACGGAGGATTGTATTTAATGAATTCATCAGACATTCATGTTAGATTTTGATCTCACTGATAAAAAATTTCAATAAATGTATTGTTATTCAGAACTCTGACTTTGCCTTGGCCACAGCAGAACTAACGCACAAACCGCGAGTCTTCAGCCCTTTTTTCGGATATCTGTTTTTAAATTAAAAAAATAGGTATATTCCATAAAAATAAAAAGGTGTCTCGTGTCTCATTAGTTTAACACATGAAATCCCAACGTTTATCCCAAAAAGCCAACCTTTCTTTTTTTTACAACCCCCTTAAACCACATTTTAATAAAACCTTTTTTTGCCATGTGAATATTTCAGACCATACAGACCATAATAAGGCACAAGAACTATACAAATGAAAAATAAAGTAAAGAACAAACAAAAAAACTTCTAAATGTGTATCAAGTTTTGATTAAGTTGGGAACAAATTTAGCTAGATTACATCATAATACAATAGAGATAAAATGGCTTTCAAATATTTTTTTAATAAAAATTTAAATATTTTCTGTGTAATCATATTTAAGGCTGTATTACAGAAACATAGTATAATATTTATCATTTAATATTTGTTAAAATAACTGTTTTTATATAAGATGCTTTAACAAAGGGAAATTACATATTTGTGATGCTTCTGAGTAAACTTTACAAAGCGTCTAGGGCACTGTAAACATAACCTCACTTTCTCCTTTGCAAATTATTGAAAGTTCTAGTGTAAAGTTGAAATCCATGTTCATTTTTGAGAGCAATTAGCGCTCTATGATTTACTCATTTCTCTCCACCGGAGTTTTTGAAGCCAAACTGGGCTTCCTCGGTCCTGCTGAGGAGCATTTTGATCCTGCAAGAGTGCAACAACACGCATGATAAATATGCAAGTGTGAGGCTGCGCGGAGAAGTGTGTGTTTCTGGCCGAGGGAGTGAGTGCAGAGACGGAGGGGGTGAGTGATGGAGAGGGCTGAGGAGGAGGAGGAGGTGGTGGGTTTGGGTGGTAGCCCCGCTGTTTGGCCATACGCTCCTGCCTTTTCTTGCCTTTTCAGCATGGCTGACCAGAGAGCTCATTTGCATCAGTTAGTGTGTGTGTGTGTGTGTTGGGGGGGGCTTGGATTTTTGCTCCAGGCCTGTCTACTCTTCCAGGCAGTAGATTGGAGTGTGTGTGTGTGTGTGTGTGTGTGTGTGTGTGTGTGTGTGTGTGTGTGTGTGCATGTGCGGGGGGTGGGGGGGGGGGGGGGGGTAAAACTGGCAGGGAGGACGTGTCACATCCACGCAGCCCTTGCTAATCAGGGCTGGCTTCGGCTGCGGCCAACTATCCGAGGCCTCACTTCCCGTCCACGCCATGTGAAGAAATGCCGATAATGGCGTGCGAGGGAGGCATGCTGGGAAAACGCTACATGCATGTAAGGGTGAGAGCTGCTCAGCGCTAAGAGTTCAGCATATGGGGAGGTATCCCGTACGTGTCTATGTGATCGAAAGTCGTGCACGGCTCTGATAACCCACCAGCAGCAGCTCTTTTCCATTGCAAATCCTCAGTCATTTAGTGAAGTGCTACTGACCCCTATGGGCAAGAGGCTGTGATTTTTGGCTATTCATGATGAGCAGGGCTGAATTTTATCCAAACCCCCCCAAAAAAGTATATGAACGCGTGCACGTGCATTGGATAGCTCATTTCCTTCTTTCAGAAAAGCCCGAACTTTGGATTTGACCAAGTTTCCTTTAAGAAAAACTGTAAAAGTGAAAGCCACGGTAAAGCTAAACAAAGCTGAAAAGTCTCACACAAAATGTGAACTCTCTCAAATCTATTGATTACTAATCCCTAATATGTGTGTACAAATCAAATCCAGCCGGTTTTCCAGCTGCATATAAAACTGATTAGTCAATGAAAAATAATGTATGAATTTTATACACAAAGCCTCAAGAATATTTCTATTGACTTAAAACATTGTTTGTCTTTCTATGTAATATCCCATTGCAAGAATCTGAGAATCTACAAAATAATATTTTAAGTTGATTTTAACCTTAGAGAATAGTTTTTGAAACCTAATCTTGTCATTATTGTAGTTTTATCACACATAATTAAAATCAAGCCTATGTTAAAACTTTACAGTTTGTGTTCTCCTCTAACTTACAATTCAGAATAAAATGTCTGGTGATTCGAATCAAAACAGACAAATGCGGAAACGTTACACTCGAAGTCTCACGGTAATTTAAAATCTCCTTTGGGAAATCTTCTTGCCTTAGGGGCCTACAAAGAAACACCACTGCAGTACATTTGTGTGTGATCTAACTTCTTTCAAATACAAATATCAGCAAATAATAAAAAGGCAAAGTCTTGCTAATGTTCCAGCACCATGATTTTAAATTGCAGCTCATAGTACAGAAACAGAAATCCAGAAAGCTAACAGTAGCTAATGTTAAATGAATTTGCTAATTTCTAACTACTGGCACATTCTGTGAAACATATTAAACTTTGTTGTATACAGCTATAAGAATCAGCCAGTAAATAATACATTGGAATATTTTATTTCTAACTGTTTTAAATAAATGCAAGCGAATTCTCTAAAATAAAAGAAATCCTGGCAAAGTTACAGCTAGAGTATTTAAATTTCTAACTGACAGTTCAGAAAGTCTTTCAGAATCAGAACCGGCAGACGATCTCGGAGGATGGCCTTTCATATCGGACCTTCCTGGTAAAAAGTTTTTCCTTTACGCTGCAGCTACGAGCTTCCTCAGAGTGAGGAGGTTGTGAGAAACACACAGCTTGATGCCGTTGGCTGGCCTTCCTCACACAGATAACTTCTGACTAATTGGCAGTCTAATCTAAGGACCCTGTCTTGTATGAATGGGACCTGTTATTGCTGCGGAACCTTTTTATTTTAGCTGTCCTTTAGTGAGAAGATTAAGCTGGAAAACTTGAGCAAGGCATTGAAAAGTTGCCTACCGATCGCCGTCAGAATGTGGGAGCATTATGAATGCGGCTGCATGAATGTTACCCGACTGTAAGCCCTCTGAGTGGCCAGTGTGACTAGTAGAGTCCTGCATCAGTTACATTCATTTACCATTTCCTAGTTCTAGTAAAGTGCCTTGAGACCTTTTTTTTAAATCGGCGCTACAAATGTGAAAGCAACTGAATTGGAATATTTATCAATTATTTATTTTTAAATATACATGATTAAATGTGGTACAATGTAATATCTCTAATATATCACAGCTAGAGTACTATTTTATTTTCTGACTTTTTCTAAGTGTTCAGAAAATGAATCAGTAAAACGGCCAGATGAACCTGTACCCAACAGTCCGGCAGACAGTTTAGAACAGATTGACTTGTCTGGTAAATGTCTTGCCTCTTTCATTTAAACGGCGGGTTGTCCAATGAAGCATGGAATCTTGAGAATGTTGCAGCGAGAGGATTATGAACTATAATTTACCAATCCAGTAGACTTTAAATATCAAAAAACTGGCAAATTCTGAACGGCACCCAAATAAACAATGGTAAAGAGTGAAAACTGTGGCTGATCTAAAGTGTCTAATGTCAGCTGGATCCACATACACTTATATAATCCTCAGTGAAGCTGATGATAAACCTTGAAAATGTTAAAACCAAACGATTATAAACTGTAACTGACTGTGGAGTAGATCTGTTAGATTTGGCATAAACAGTGGTAAATCCTGTAGAAGAGCTCAATTATGTGACAACACAATCACAAGTTGGCCCTGACATCAACAATTTAACGAAGACGGAGAAACATAAATCAGTTCCCAACCACGTCGAATTAGTTTTTGTTCTGTTTTTAAATGGTCCTAACCTATCTGACTCAAATGTTGTGTCAACAGCAATAATTCAAAGCAGAGATGAATAGATTTAGTGGGACAAACACAAAATCCTTCTTGGTCTCTACTTTTCTTTTCTTTTACTTATTTTTATTTCTCCTTATTTTGCTTCCACTTGAATTTTGAAAAGTTTAAAGCAGTTAACACAGTTATGGCATTTGCTGTAAAACTTCATGCAACTTAAAATGTTGAACCTTGGGCCATGTAGAGGTAAACGTTAGATATGAGAGAGAGAGAGAGAGAGAGAGAGAGAGAGAGAGAGAGAGAGAGAGAGAGAGAGAGAGAGAGAGAGAGAGAGAGAGAGAGAGAGAGAGAGAGAACATTTTTGCCCATTTTACTAGTAAAGTCAGGACTTTGATGTAAAGTCAGGACCTTTTTTTGGTCCTCACCTTTTTCTGGACTAGGGGTTAAGTTTAGGACTAAGGTGTCATTTAGGTATAGGGCAAGCGTTGGGCAATCGAAAGAGTTGAAAATGAATGGAAGTCAAGGCACGGTCCTCAGTGAGTATATAAAACAAGGAAATGTGTGTGTGTGTGTGTGTGTGTGCGTGTGTGTGTGTGTGTGTATGTGTGTCTGGTAAGAGGGGGAGGCTAGTGACAGCAGCAGTATCCGCAGCGCTCAACAGCCCACGTCCCTCAGGTCTTCATAAAAAAAGACGAACTTGCCTGCCGGTCTTATTCTATCATCCTCGACAAAAAAAAAGAAAAAAAAAAGAGAAAAGAAACGGCGGACGAGAAGCTGCGACGCAGATGGGGGACGGAGAAAGGGGGTGGATGTGGGAGGTCTGAGCGCGGGGGAAGGGGTAGCAGGGTGGACCTGAGTCAGGCGGTTCAGATTTAGCAAAGGACCTCTGTGCTTTCTCCACCTCAGCTCGTTGTTGCCGTTTGCCGATGTGGCAACCCACAGCCGCCCTCAAGTTGCTTAAACCTGCCTGATCTGAACCTAAAGAACGACTAATGTATTCTGAAAGCAGAAAAAAATGCGACACAAAAGAATCATAAGCAGCAGAATGAGGCCTGTAATAAGGCAAAAGGGGATTCATGGATAATAACTATGGAATAGATGTGCAGACCAGAGCCTATATGTTTCTCCTTTGCCTGCCCCGGATCTCTAATCCCAGGCTTTAAATTGGGGGGACTTGAGGGGAAGGGGCTGAGGTTGAAGTTAGTGTAAGATGCATTAGTGTCTTCCACACATGTGTGTCCTAATCCCAGCTCTCAGCTTTTTCTGAGCTGCTTTTGTATTTCATTTTTCCCCCTGCTGCTCTCCTCTCCTCTCCTCTCCCCGCCCTGCGTCTTCTTTTCTCTCCTCCGCTACCTCTATCCTCCTCTATCCACTCTCTGGGCTGACCAGCTAAATCCCGACGGGGCTGGCAGAGTGACAGGCCCCATTCAGCGGTGTGCTGGGGGTGACAGCTGGTAAGAGGCCCATGTGAAAGAGTGTTGCCCCCGCGATGCCTCCATCTCCCCTCCTTGCGTACGTACGCATGGCCGAGGCAAGAGTTGTGGTCTGGGCAATAGCTGGGCCCTGCAATGGCACCCCCCTTAATTCAAACCCAAATCCAGTTCTACCTGTGCAGAACTGTTTCAAATTGGGGGATTCAAATTTTCCAGACATGACCAGACGGTTGAGCCAGGGTTCAGTTCTAAACATCGCTAGCTTGAACCATGTCACGCAGCTCTTTTCAGTATATCTGGCGAAAATAGAAAGAAGGTGTCACAGCTGCAGATCTACCCAGATGTGGCTGTCCATGGTCACCCCGGACCACCATCCCCAGGGTGAAATATGGAGGTGGTAGCATCATGCTGTGGGGATACTTTTCCTCAGTAGGGAAGGCAAACCGGTCAGAGTGGACCCGGCTTGAGGTTTTAAAACACTTGAGCCTGGGATGGACACTCGCCTCTCAGCAGGACAGTGATTGGAAACATCCAGCCAGAGCTACAATGGATTGTTTAAGGTTCAGCATGGACCAGTCAAAACCCAGACCTAAATCCAACAGAGGAAAGCGTGCAAAGAACGTGATATTCACAGACACTCTCCAACCTGACTGAGGTTCAACTGTTCTGCAAAAATCTCCATCTATCACCCACTGGGAATTAGCCACACCCCCAGAAAACTTTTAGAGACTTTCAGATGTAAAAAGCTTTGAAAACAATTCATCAGTTTCCTTCTATTACCCAACTATGCCGTATTGTGTTTTTTTTATCGCACAAAATCACAATTAAACATGTCAAGGTTCAAGCTGTATGTCGTTTTCCAAGTCGCTATTTCTCCAAACTCTACAGATCATCAACTTATCCTATGAAAGCTGTTATAGACGTTAGCTGATCAATCAATCGATACAAAACCACTTGATCAGAATTGGTTAAAGTCTGCTTTGTTGTTTCTTCCGTTCCAAAGTGAAAGAATTATATTTAAGCCAAGAATTTCCACCCTTCCCTCCAGGAGATTTTCTGAAAGTTAGATCAGAATTATTTAGAGTTTTCCAAAAGAAAGTTGTTTTTTTTTTTTTTGGACTGAACTAAATATTAAAATAATTGTCAGGTGTCCATTGAAAACCAGGAAATTGTCTTTCAAGCACAACTCAAAATTCCCCAGTACTCTATCCCGGGCAATGCTAAGTTCGTTCGGAAGACACGTTAAATTCTCTTGCGTCTGTGAAGAATGAGATTCTGTTCAGGACACGATACAAAATTCCCTGCAATGTGCATAAGTAGTTGTTATCGTTTTTTCTTTTAAGACACAATTCATTGTTCTCTGAGGTGCATGAAAAATACAAGATCCTGTTTAGCACATGATGCAAATGTATTTGCTGAAGCAGTTTGCTCAAAGTATGGGATCCTTTTCAGGATATAACAGAAAGTTCTTCCATGTGTATAAAAATAAGGAGATTTTCTGAAGAACAATGTAAAATTGTGTGGAGTGTATCAAAAAGAAACTCTGCTTAGGACATGGCAGGAAATTGCCCAAACTGTACAGAAAGTAGGAAATTGTGAGCAGGAGGCAAAGTAAGATTCTGCAGCAAATATAAAAAGTTCAAGATTTTATTTAGGATGTGATGCAAAATTCTCACTGTTGGAAGAAACGTCTTTATGCTTAAATATGTAGAAAGAAATTTGTTACTAATAATATGAAATAATTACCCTGGAAAAAAATTAGTTAAATAACATTTCTTTGTGAGAGGGCATAATAGTGACAATGAAACTAGATATAACACAATTCTTCCCCTTTCAGCTTTTCCCTTTGAGGGGTCCCCACAGCGAGTCATCTGCCTCTAAAACAGCAAAAAATTAAAAAAGTTGCTATAAATCCTACAATATCCATTCATTAGAGCAACGCAAAAGTGAATTTGTATGGTAAAACATCAAAAACATTGAACTGCATGAATTGGAACTTGTTTGGTGGATTTCAACGAGGTGCTTCAGTGTGCAGCTACTTGATCCCAGCGACCCCCCCTGAAGTACAGTAGTTTTAGTCGGTTCAGTTCATTAACAACAGGCAGCTTGTGTTGCCCTGAGCATCGCCGTGTTCGAATAGTGACAAACCGAGAGAAGTGTGTGTGTGTGTGTGTGTGTGTGTGTGTGTGTGTGTGTGTGTGTGTGTGTGTGTGTGTGTGTGTGTGTGTGTGTGTGTGTGTCGTCTGCTGCCGCCGTCATGTCGTCCATGACAGGATGTTTTCTCTCTGCCCCAGCTTGCTCACGTTGCTTCGTGTCCATCAATCCGCCTTCACCTGCACCTGTTAATGTGTGTGTGTGCGCGCGCGCGTGTGTGTGTGTGTGGGTGTCCTCCCACATTATGCCGTGTACATGTATGTGTGTTTTTTTTTCCCCCTGCTAACAAGGGTCCCTGGTCCATATGTGACTTCCTCATTAACGGGGTCCACATTGACAGGGACAGAGGCGCTGGCCACTGGCCCAGAGTAGGGCTGACACTGCCGGACCCCCCAGATGCCAGTGGGACTGTGTGTATGTGCGCAAGCTCGGCCACAGATGCCCCAACCATGTGGCCCCCTGTTCTTTCTCCCAGTTAGGACCACTAATTAGAGTCCCCCATTTCCATCCCGTCCTTTCTTATTCTCCTTTTGAAGCTTTAATGATGTCACAGCCACAAAGATCGATAGTAATTGATAGGAACGGCCCGGTCGCGGTGGTTGAGAAGGGAAGGAAAGAGCCAGAGAGAGATTTACAGCACAACAGGGGCTTAAAAAAACAGAAGGACAAGCTGAAAATAAAAGCAGGCTGGAAGCAGAATGACAGACGTCTCTGCAAGGACAAAACAGTTCGGGCTGTTGGCAGACTGTGCAAGACAGTTGCACCAGGCGAGGCGCCACATAGGTAATGACTGACAGGCTGTCAGTGACAGAAAGAGAGGGAGCTTTTCAGGACTTCAAGTCAACTCCGCAAACATTACTCCGCCTGCCATACCTGGCAGAGGCACAATTGGATAACAAGCAGAGCTGTTTGCACTGCCGCTGCCACATTCAGCGGGAATCAGGGGGCGAGAGCAAATAACGTCAGCGAGGCTTATTTGGTGCAGTTATGGGTCACAGGGAGTGTGTTTTCCAGTCATGCTGAGCTGCAGGGAGGACACAGAAAACATGAACTGGCGCACTTCCAACGGCGGCGCACACATGCACACACCCAAACGCACACACTATAGGCTTTTTTTCCCCTCCATAAGCAAATACTTGGCTTTTATAGACGTTTAAAAGCAAAAATCGTACCGATATTTTCACTGTTATTTGTTCACGTTTGCTCTCTTAATATCCTACTGCTATCACTTTGTTGTTTAAATATGCTAATTAGCATATCAGTGATTGAATAAAAAGCACTGGCACTCGACGGTAGCACTCAATCAGCAACGACTTACAGGAGAGCGACAGACAATAGATGGAGCATATTTAAGCGAAACAGGGTTCTGCTTTGGAGAACAACGCGCCATGTGGCTGGAAAACCAGCTCACATCGTTACCCCTCCAACATTGTGTACTATAGGATGAAATCCTGGAGGTGTTAGCTTGTGACCAGATAAATACTGATGGCTTCAGCTGCATTCAGCAAGTGAACAGAACAGAGACATGGGCCCTCGAATTTGTGAGAAAATATGGTGTTCTACAATTCACCACGAAGAGTTGATCTTGTGTTCACTTTATGAATCACTGTCATAGAAATGAAATATTTGACATATTTTTCCAACATGTTTTGCAAGGTCCCCGTTGGTATTATTTGTGTGTACTCTCCTGAATTCCTATTGCAATTTGGTATGCCAATAAACGTATTAGTACAGTCTCTGTATTGAACAAATAAAATCACAGGCGCTCAACTGGATTTCTTAATCGGTAGTTACTTCCACGAGAGCACCAGGCTATACGCTTAACATTTTAAGGCGAAACGATGTCCACATCACCACCTTTCCACCTTTGTGTCTGATAGTATAAGGTGCTTGTTGCTTTAGCTTTACGACTCCAAAAATACCAGTAGTTTTAGCTTTTATAGCATGTTTTACATACTATTCTGAAGAGGTATACAGGGATTTAAAGAACTTGCTAACCAAATTGACTTCTTGTTGGGTTCAGATGGATTGTTTATCTTGTTATGGCTTTGCTCACAATTAGCAAAAAAAATTAAATAAACCACCAATTTATGCTTTCCAACTTTATTTGTTTAAAGAGGTGTCCTTCAGTTAATCAGGGAAGCCGGTTAAATGTTACATGTGTCGAATCTTTCTCTCGGTAAAGTGATGGATTTGGTTTGGAAAGGGCTTTAGAACCCTTCCAAGATTTAGAAACAGTAACAATTTCTTATCCAAAGTCATTGCTGATTTCACACACATCCAGAATTCCTTTGTTCCTTTGTCATTCCTCTGCTTCCCATGACTGTAACAGTTTTCGCTCAGAACTTTCCCATTAATGCCATTACCTCCAAGGCTTTTTTCCCCCTTACTTTTCAATCGTGAACACAGATTTTAAATCAGACTTAAACAAAGCCTGCCTCCCCTCAGATGCAGTACAGGGCTCTGTTGGGACCTCCTGGATGAGTCCTTGATGTGGTCTTGGAATCTTTGGTGGGTCGGTCAGTTCTCAAAAGGTTCTGCATTCCTCCGTGTTTACTCCATTTGTGGATAATTGCTCTTACGGATCTCAGCTTTCGCAAAAATATTAACGGGTATTTAAACAGAATTTCATGACCCCGTCTGAAAAACAAATGTGGAGGATCCGGGTGACAGCCAGCTGGCTCTTTATTGATCTTCTGATCCTTCCGTTGCGATCAGGATTGTTCAACCTGTTAACTCATGTAAACCTTCATTGCTAGATATTCGACCATTTTGGGTCGCGGGAAATTAATTGAAGACAAATGTTTTAAAGCAAAATCTGGACAAAGCGCTTGAAAATCAAACGGTTGACGAGGTGATTTCCTGGCTGCACAAAATTAGTGTTTACACCATTTTGATGCTAATCAAAGCTAATATTTGCACTTACATGCAGCCATTTTCCTGCAAAGAAACATGATTGTGACAAGTGATTAGTCATACCATCACAGTTTTTTTTTTTTTTTTCAGAAGATGGGGGTTGATCAGAAATGTGAGGCAATCATTAAGGCATTGTTTGGAAATGGACGTATAATTCTGGAATTCTATTTTACCCGGACTTGGGGGTAATTAGCATGTACATTTCAAACTGAAGAGCCTCTCTGCAGTGATTTACTGTGTGACAAAGCTACTTAGAAATGTGTTAATAGCACAGCCATGCATTTATCTACAGATTTTCTGTTTACCTCAAAATAATTGCCTGTCACTTAAATGTCCAGGCCCCTGGGGCACTTTAACGTTCTCAGCAGATATCACTTTCCCCTAAGCGGGTCTCAAACTACCGCCTGGCGTTAAAATTAATGGCGCAGGGCTCGACCCCAGACAGCTGTTTGACCCCTGACCTTGCAATTGTCTCGTTGCTTTAGCAGGGCAAACAGAGACAGAAGGCTGTCTGTCTGTTGACCCCATGGCCCGTTTGGCTGCCCGCCTGCCTAATGTACAAGACACGGGTGGAATTGGATTTATCATTCACCCACGCAATGTGAAATATGCTCAAATCAATGGGAAAATAATTAAAATCTATTGAAAATTAAGGAATAGCAAGGCACCGGAAGATTTGTGGTGCTTTATAAAGAACACAACAGCAAGAGTTCAGCAAAATCTGTAATTATTTGCACAATTTTACAGGTACACCACAATAACTGTTATCTTGTAATCTCTCGTTTATTAAAGCTATCTTTTCAGCTGACAATGGACAACTAACTGCTGAAAGAGGAAATGAAGAAAAATGTGTACAGCTTACACTATTGATTTAAGAACATCCAACAATCTGCATGAGATGGGGAAAAGTTATCTATTTGTACAGAGCATCTGTGTGATATTTAATTTAGTGATCAGGTCCAGGCTTTTTAAAGTCCTAAATACTTCCAGACTTTCCATAATAGGTCTTAAAGGTGCATAGCAATGTTATTTATTTATACCTCAGTACCACACTAAGGTTGTATACAAATTTTCATGAAAGATTAACATGTCCTGCTGGTGTATTAGATGTTATTATGGTGTTTTGTGCTTTGTTTTCGCTCAATTTCTTAGTAAATAAAGGCTTTTGTTTTTATTTACAATTTTAACAGAAGTACGTACTGCGCATGCACAGCAGGGGTTAAAACAAGGAAGTGACTAATGGCTATGAGCATTTCTCATCGAAACAATGAAGAAAAGTCCAAGATCCAGTGAAAAAAAGCGCAATAAATATGATTCCAAGAGGGAGGAGAATGGAATGAAGTATGAACGTTGGTGTTCACTGAAGCGGACGCTAGACCAGCCGAGGCTCAGATGTGGCTGTAGAGTTGACTGACGGGAGTAAATGGTTTAATATGAGGCTCTTAAAGTAGCTGTTAGATTGTTTTATTTAATTAATAACGGTTGGTCTTGCTGAGTTGCCGCTTTACTGCGCAACATTTCAGAGGGTCACGCTCGGTCTGGCGTCATTTACAAGTGGTTTATAAAGTAAGCAAACTGGCATTATGATAGTTCTGCCATACTGTCGCTAGATGGCGCCACTTCTGTCTGTATTTATTAATCGCGCCGGAGAGCAAATTATCTTTCGACTCAAAAGTGACCCTCAAAAGACTATCAAGTCTTGGAGGCTTGGTGTATACATGTATATATATATATATATATATATATATATATATATATATATATATATATATATATATATATATATATATATATATTCTATTTAAATGTGTGTCTTAAATTTAAACAACAATGGTCTTTAAATGTCTTAATTTTTCTACTGAATCTTGCAAAAAGGCTCCTCTGGTAAATCGCTTCCTCTTCCTCTGCATACATGATGACTCCAGTTTCAGGGTGCCACATTATTGGCAAAAGGCATCTTTAGAAAAATCCAGAACACAATTGAATCTTTTTTGACAAAAAAACAGCTCACCCATTAGCTTAGTTTGTCAACTGTAGTTTTAGAACAGTCAATGTCAGTTTATCTATATAGGCCACAAAATCAATACTTGATAGAATGTGAATTCTTTGTTCAAAACTGATCACAAAGTAACTTTTTTCTGCCCCCTGTTGCTCAGGAGCCTGCAGTCCACCAGAAATGGAACTCCTGAATGGTTTGCCATGACCTGCAGCATAAGCCTATCCTAGCGTTATGCTCACAGAAGAATGGCTGTCTGTCTCTAGCAACTGATTAAATCCCATAATGCCTGACATCTTTGAAAAAGAGGAATCATTTCAGGTGTATTGGAAGAGTCTAAGCTCTTTCTAGTCACAACTACAGGTGGAAAAATTTTTATTTTTGGCCCTGTGTTTGCAGGAGCCTGCTGTCCAACCGGAAACTGACCTCCCAAAACAGCTTGCCCCAACCTGAAGCTAAATCCTAGAAAGATGAGCTTGGGCTTTTTAGAAATTGGATAACCTAATTGGGTCTGTTCCAACTACAGAGGAATCACACTCTTAAGCCTCCCTGGTAAGGTCTATTCAGGGGTTCTGGAATGGAGGGTCCGTCGGATAGTCGAATCTCGGATTCAGGAAGAACAGTGTGGTTTTCGTCCTGGCCGTGGAACACTGGATCAGCTCTATACCTTCAGCAGGATTCTGGAGGGGGCATGGGAGTTTGCCCAACCAGTCTACATGTGCTTTATGGATCTGGAGAAGGCATTCGACGTGTCCCCCGAGGGATCCTGTGGGGAGTACTCCGGGAGTATGGAGTACCGGGCCCTTTAATAAGGGCTGTCAGGTCTCTGTACGACCGGTGTCAGAGTCTGGTCCGCATTGCCGGCAGTAAGTCGAACTCGTTTCCGGTGAGAGTTGGACTCTGCCAAGGTTGCCCTTTGTCACCAATTCTGTTCATAACTTTTATGGACAGAATTTCTAGGCGCAGCCAAGGTGTTGAGGGGATCCGTTTTAGTGGCCTTAGGATTGCTTTTCTGCTATTCGCGGATGACGTGGTCCTATTGGCTTCATCAGGGCGTGATCTACAGCTCTCACTGGAGCGGTTCGCAGCCGAGTGTGAAGCGGCCGGGATGAACATCAGTGCCTCCAAATATTGAGCCGGAAAAGGGTAGAGTGCCTTCTCCGGATTGGGGAGGATTTGCTGTCCCTAGTGGAGGAGTTCAAGTATCTTGGGTTTTTTTCACGAATGAGGGGATGATGGAGCTGAAGATCGCCAGGCGGATTGGTGCAGTGTCTGCTGTGAAGCGGGCGGTGTACCGATCCGTTGTGGTGAAGATTTACCGGTCGATCTACGTTCCTACCCTCATCTATGGTCACGAGCTTTGGGTCGTGACCGAAAGAACGAGATCCCAGATACAAGTGGCCGAAATTAGTTTTCTCCGTAGTGTGTTCGGGCTCTCCCTTAGAGATAGGGTGAGGAGCTCAGTCATCCGGGGAGGACTCAGAGTAGAGCCGCTGCTCCTTCACGTCGAGAGGAGCCGGTTGAGGTGGCTCGAGCATCTGGTCAGGATGCCTCCGGGATGCCTCCCTGGTGAGGTGTTCCGGGCACGTCCCACCAGGAGGAGACCCAGAGGGAGACCCAGGCTGGCCTGGGAACGCCTTGGGATTCCTCCTGAGGAGCTGGCCCAAGTGGCTGGAGAGAGGGACGTCTGGGCCTCCCTACTGAAGCTGCTACCCCCGCGACCTGACCCCGGATAAGAGGAAGAGGATGGATGGATGGATGGATGGATGGATGTTCTAAAGATATTTTTTTCTAATTTCTCATTATTATCAAAGTTGATTTTAAATATCCAGATTTTCGGACATATTAGTATATAACCAAGGCTTTCTCAGGGCGACCCAATGACCGTAATCAAAGATAGCTTCAATGACACATGGCTTGTCAAAGACCCACAAAACAAATATTTACTGGCTGATGAGTAACTAACCACCTTTTGTTGAGAGAAATACTGAGATCATATTTATCCTGGTCATTTTCTAGAAGAATGAAAAGCAGCAGTGTCCTTTTGATAGACAATAGCAAAAAAAGACTACAAGTCACTGACAAAAATAATAAAAATATAATAATAAAAAATATATAAAAAAAATAATAAAAGACCAAGATGAAAATATTATAATGTTTTTTTATTGTTTCTGGCAGAGTTCCATGTAACCATCTTGTTCCATTCACCAAACAAGCTATTGTATTTATAAAGTTGATTAATTTCAGAATTAGTTCAAGGGCTCGTCTTGGCTCTATAGTCTATCAAAAATAGCAACAGATTCATCCAGAACAATCTACAGACAGCATAAACAGCTCAAATACATAAAAAAGTTGTGATGACGAGTTTATAGTTTATCAACCTGCCTGTTCGTCTGTCAATCAAACCATCCGTCTGCCAAGAAATCTGTGATAGAGAGGAAAGAAATCGCTCTCAGAATAGAATAAAATGCTCTACTGCACAATCAGAGGATCTCTATCCAGAGGAAGAGTTCACAGCTGACATATGTGCTGATTTATTGAAAGAACGCAGTAGAGGGTTAGTGATGTACTGTACGCCAAAAATTTGATGTCCTTCCCTTTTTTATTCAAAAACGTAGAGAAGACACGACAAAACCAGGCTGCAAGTTTAATGCTAGAAGGGCTGATCAATGGTTGCATTATTGTTGCATTCCCCTTCCAAATAATTAGTGCATGTGAGTCTTTTGTTGGGAAAGAACAGGCGGGGGGGGGGGGGGGGGGGGTCTCAGATACTTTCTGCTGGTTTTATTTCTGTCATATGTTTGAACTGAGCAACAAAATAATTTCATCCCTTTGTGCTGTTGCTCCATAGAATAAAAAATAAAAACAAAATACATGCCTGTTGGGTATCATTTCTATGAAGCAGACGAAGCAGTAATCAAACTTGGTGAACATATGACAGATGCTCTTGTAGAAGTGCTTTCTAAAGTATTCAGAAAAAATTATGGCATTATAACAAATGGCATGTCAGTCAAAACTGTAAGGCTTATACCTTAAAGGAGGGGCCTTCAACCCTGGTGCTCAGGACCCACCTGCAAGTTTTAGGTGCTTCCCTGCCTCCAAAGACCTGACTTAAAGGTATAGAGGACGATCTCTCGGCTTTGAATTCCAGGGGAATCATCTTATCTATTGGTTGTCCCACATACCAGTCATTATCAAATCCCCAGTCGGTTGTGTCAGATGGCCGTTCACACTGAGCCTGGTTCTGGTTCCCATGGAGGTTTATTTTAGTTAAAAGGGAGTTTTCCTCCCCACTGTTGCCTCATACATATGAGGGTATAAGGGTTTGCTGCAAAGTCATCAAGACAATGCAAGGCACTGACTGTGAATGCTGCATGTCATTGCTTTGATGGAATATGGTGGATTACCTTAGATAGAAAACTTTTTGACCAATCTGTCAGTCTCACTCGACTGAATTGATTTGTAAAGGGCTTTAATATTAAATGTGTTGTTAAATAAACTACACTGAATTGAATCAAAATTAATAGAAATTTTTTATGTTTTGGAAAGAGTCCTGATTGAACCCGATAGAGATGGAGCTAAGATAAGGGTGATGGCGAGAGATAAGTCTCAAAGACTTATCACTAAAAATTCACTAAAGAGAAAACATCAAAATACCAGTAGAAACATGCAAAAAGCTGGATTGCTGTAGTCCGATTCAGATTCGATGGCGAGAAACATCTAATAAAAAATAAGCTTTTATGTTGTATTAGTTCTAAAACAATACATTTGTGCATCAGGACAGACGTCCAATAATCGGTGCTGTCAGGATGTCGGATAAGCTACTTGAAAGAAGGCAACTTGTTTAAAAGCCAACATTAAGTTCTCAGTTTTGCAATGGCTGAAGGAGGCTGTTGTTTACTACCTTTGCTCATCATTTAGGTATTTTGTTATGTGTACAGTATATCACAGCGCTTTAGGTTTTCTTGTCATTTAATTCTCTGATGTTCATCTCAGCTTTTGTCTTCCCTTGTCATCCTTTTTTCTGAGAGACGATGTGTGACTTTTTTACAGGCCCTTAGGGATTGTTTTCTTCAACGTCACCGGAAAGAAGCCTCTTGTTTGATGTGCTCCTTCACCAGGTATGGAAATAATATAAGCAAATGTAAACAATGCTGCCGCATGTCTGACATGATTTTTGTGTCATTTTGTATCATGTTGTCACAGTCAGGATGAATGAAACAGTCAAAACAGTCAAACAGTGATGCTTTGATCAGACTAGCAGTATATTCTGCTATAGAAAAGCCACAGAACTTAAATGATCGGAGATACTAAGAAAATTCAAGTCCTTTTTTGTTTGTTTTTTGTGGTGTTTGTTTGGAAATGCTTTCAAATGTGGAGATTAGGTGTCCCAAGACACACATTTTCCTTGTTCCTCCTGTTCTTCATTTCTCCACCTAGAATAAAAAAAAAATCATGCAGAATTGTTTTATATGCCCAAGATCATTCTACCAGGCAGAGGAATCACTGGACAACAACGTTGTGAGGAGTTGTGAGAGTATATTTATCAGACTTGGAGGGTATTTCTACTTTTTTCTAGAGTACTTGGGATCAGAGAACAGAGTGAGATACAGTATGAAACGAACCAACCTCAAAACTTATCAAAAGCTGTTAAGCCTTACAACTGGTTGTTCCACCCTTGGGGATAACAAATACCATCAAGCTTTCGAGATAACTGTCAGTCATTTATGTCACTGTGAAAGCAAAATCTGTCCCAGTCTTCTTTGCAGGGTTGTTTTGATTTTAATTTAGCAATTTGGGAGGTTGTCTAAGCATGAACAGACTTTTCCGTGTCATGTCACTATATCTCAATATACAGTCTTTGACTAGGCCACTCTAAAGCTTGCAATCTCAGAAAGAGACATATGTATAAGGGCCCTGTAGTTGACGGAAGTGTACTATGTGGACAATAAACACATTGAAGCAGGTGGAGGGGAGCCATTCCTGTCACTGTCGTGCAATTTGTGATGGAGTTGTTCTGTTTGGGTCACATCCACAATAATAATAATAATAATAATAATAATAATAATAATAATAATAATAATAATAATAATAATAGTAAATGTTATTTAAAAGTGCATTTCAAAGCACTCAAGGAACCTGTAAAAATCCAATGGGGTAACAACAATAAATCCTGGTAAAATTAACACATTAAAAAGTTACAATGAACAGGCAACAGCAAACAGGCTTAAATTGGAGGCAACCTTCACTCAGTTCTTTCTGAAAACGTTTTGACACCTATCCCTAAATCTTCTAACAACCCAGGACAGTGATGGGTAGGTCATTAATTTGTCTCTGACTTAGAAGGCACTTGGGGGGGGGGGGGCTCCATGTTGTTTAAAAACAGCAGTGCACCAACTGCAGGTTGCTCAAGTGAGAGCCACCAGAATTGACAAAGACTCTTGGATAGGTATTGAAACGTTTTCAGAAAGAACTGAGCGAAAGTCCAGTTGCATCTGATTTAAGCCTGCTTGCTGTTGCGATGACCCGGAAAACTGAGAATTTGCACAGGAATGAACAGGCATTTACAGTGAGAAGGCATTCATGAACAGATGGAGGCTGAGGTGAGAAGGACGGACAGTGAAGGATCAAAGGAGGTGTGAGGTTGTGGATGTAGAGGAAGAATTTGGAATTCTAGTCTAAATCTAACAGGGAGCCAGTGGAGCAGCTATAAGACAGGGGTAATGTGGTGAAATGAGCGGGTTTTGGTTTTGATTCCCAAAGTGGGGCGCGAGAGCTGCCGCTAGGGGGTGCGTGAGCTGAAAAATATAATGCCGGTCTGACAGTGTTTTTTCCCCACACCATAAAGACGTGTAATTAAACATTTTGTTTGTAAAGATTAAAATCAAAAACTGTAAATTTAATAAATAAAATTTATTCACACGGAAATCTATTTTTTTCCTTCTTCTATGCTTCATTTTAAGATGAAATATAGAAGAAGTTAACTTCTTCTATGCATTGTGCTGTATATGCGCACCTAGCTTGTGGCCTCTACTTCATTCATTCTATCAAATATACTCAATTGGCTGAAACCAGGGAAACAGTCATGCATGTGAGACATCTAAGGTCAAAGTTGGTGATGAAAGAGGAGAGAGAGAGAGAGAGAGAGAGAGAGAGAGAGAGAGAGAGAGAGAGAGAGAGAGAGAGGAACTGGAGGAAACAGAGGAGAGAATTGCAGTGGATCTGGGAGAAGAAAACGAGCGAGAATCAGAAAATGTCTCTTTCTCTCTCCTGACATTACGTCATTTACGTCAGTAGAGGGAAAATTTAATTAGGGCCGAAAGATTTATTTACGAGATTAAATTGAGTGACTCGGTCTCTCTATGGATCACACAGCACCTACAAACAGCGCTGCTCATGGTGCCGTAACTGAACCAGTGATATGCCCCGCTGCACCCGGGGAGTAATTGGTGGTAGACGTGGTTTCTTGACTATGCTCACAGAGCTGTAATACTTTTCATTGTGATTCAGACAGGTGCAGTTCATTTTAAAGATGTGATTTTAATGCATATTCAGACTGGAACCTGGAAACCGGTGGTGGGGGTGAGGGGAGCTGAGGTGTGTTGTCATGGGCGTGTTTACCTGCTGTGAAACAATCAGGAAATAACTTTTTATTTTTCTGATTAATAACAGATTTATGGAGCGCACTGTTATTGTTACTCTGTGCCACTCTGCCAAAGTCTCTATCTCTTTCTCTCTGTCTCGTTCTCTCTCTCATCATCGGACACGTATCAGATTAAACTTCTTCGTATTTCTATTTTGTGGTGTAAATTGTGAGTCAGACTCAGATTTAGAAGCTGGTATATAAAATAAAGTGAGAACACACACAGGTAGATTATCAGAGTTTAGTCCGTGAATCCACCTGGATGGTCTCTGCTTCAGAGACGTTTTAGGTTGTCTGTGGAGGTGTGACCGATCTGAGCGTCTCTTTTTTTCTCTGGTTCCAGGCTCAGCCACTGATGCTCCTGAAAATCCTCCAGATTCTGTTGTGGATGCTGTGTTTAAACTTTATTGCAATTTAATTCAAATCATGTTCTAATTTTATTTTCATAACCTTCATTATGATGATTGTGTTGTTGTAACTGTAACTGCAACTGCAATTTTCTTTTTTTTTTTTTTTTTTGAAGATTGGGACTGCCTTGGTTGGGACACAGAAGGGGGTGTGCGGCTAAAAAAGTTTAGGTACTCCTGCAGCAGTCGATGTGGGATATGACAAGGCTATGGAAAAGAACTGATGCAGAGTGATAGAGTGCTATGAAGGATGACAACGAGACTTTTGACCTGAGGTAAAGGGGAGACTGTGGAGCTGTCTACTGAGAGAGAGAAACCATCAACTTTGGATGTACATATTTGATTCCTACAAGGAAGATCTCAGTTTTGTCACTGATTAGTGTTAAGAAGTTAGTGCTGAACCAAGATTTTATTTTGGATAGGCAGGAGGTGAGGGAATAGGGTGGGAATATAGAATTTGGATTAGTAGATTACAGCTGGGTGCCATCTGCGTATCAGTGAAAATGGATGTTACATTTCCAGAAGACCTTGCCAGGGGAAGAAGGTAAATAATGAAAAGAAGGGGTACCAGGACATAGCCTTGAGGCACACTGTGTGTGACAGGGGATGGATGGGAACTAAAGGAATTTAGTTGAATGAACTGATCTCCCTGATAACGGACTAAATGGTCACAGACGAGGGACAGCAGGCTCTGGCTATCTGCGTTTATAATGTTGAGCTCATATGGCCTTTGATAACATTGTTAATCTGGGAGATTATTACGAAGAATTTCGTATTAGTGACAGAACTATTATTTCTCTGTGAATAAGGTCAGCTGGCTGCGGTCTCAAAGAATGTTTGAGAGCCGGTGTTACAAGATGTTTTAATGTATTCTGTTGTTTAGTTTTTAACTTGATCTGGGATATTCAAATAATTTTTCTGTTGACCTCAAAGGCGCTGGGCTCGTCAAGACTCCATTGTGTCGTAGCCTTCTGAATCGCAATTAACTTCCAGTCGTGAAGTTCTCAAAGATTTCCACCCCTGTACTGTTTGGCTTTTGATATGTCAATTATGCAGATAATCCTGGTCAAAATCTTGATACTTCATCATGTTGATGTAGAAATGTAACAGTTGTTTTCCCCTCTAAGTCATTCACCCAGACTTAATTTCATAGCTAAACTAAAAAGACAGAAACAACTCCAGGGCTTAAACTGATTCATGCAAATGACTGACAGTAACATTAGCTTCTAAGTTGACAGTAACCTTTGCAAACTAAATTTTAAGCATTACAGTGCATATTTCTGTTTGCGTTTCTTAATTACTAGCCGCAAAATATCCTCTCCTCCATGCTATTGCCAAACCTTAACTTTGAAATTAACATATTCAAAGCATCCGCCAGGGAATACAGAGCGTATCTGAGGTGAATCACCAGTTGCACACCCACAAGGAATGAATGAATAAAGATTGGAAGAAACAAATAGATGGAAGTGGCTGCGGAGGTGCTGTTGGTGGTTGGTTCAACCGATGCACCAACCTTGGGCGAACTCCAAGCTACAAGAAGGAAAGTTTTAGCTCGTTTTCAATATTCAGTCTAACCTTGACTACATTTCAGCCGCAACTTCAAGTTAAAACTTTTATTTTGACTTTTTAAAAACTTCAGCTTCTCTGCTTGCTTGTGCACGTCCACTGGCTAGCTACTACTAACATGAACTGCTGCTTGTGCGCTGAGGTGAATGCAGAGAAGCAAAAAAGGTATTAGGATTGGCCTAGGGGTCCAAAAAGACCTGAGTGGTCCTGCAGGGGGTGGAGAACACTTGCTTGGACATGCTCTTTAAATGCCTCCAGAGAGGAGGATGTGGAGATGCATTTTCCTTAAAAAACATAAAACTGTTTATTCCTTCCGCTTTGCTCTCAAGCTCTATGGCTTTACCCCTTTAGGACACTGTAAGCAAACACAATTTGTGATGTTTACTTGGCCGCATTCACCTGGGTACTCCTCAGCAGTGGCTCTGGCTTGTTGCAGCGTCAGGTACATCAGAGTGGTCTGCAGGATCTGAGGCACAAAGGGGGAGGCAGCGAGGGGGGAATCGATGCCTCTCTGGCAGTGCAGCTGCAAGCAATTACCTGAGAGGGAGAGAAGGAAGGCTGTGATGTTACCCAGCACTGAAGGCCTCTCCACAGCTCCCACCCCGAGGCTCTTTAATTACTTCACCAAAACCCTGAATATCTGTCAGAACCAATCAGAGGCAGCAGCGAAACGGGAGCACGCCGAGGCGTTGGGTTGTTTGCGTGGCAGAGACACGGAGGTATCCGTGTTGCATTTATTAATGTCCACAGGGTTCCTGTGCAGTCTGCAGAAGTGTGGGAGAGTGTGGAACATCATTTCAGGATTTTACAGGTCTCAATAAGTATGAAAAAAGAAAATAGAAGTATGGAAAAATAATTGTATTTCAGGCTTTATTCCATTCTGATTCTGATATCATGTTGACTAAATGTTGTGTTCTGCCTTTTTTTTCTTCATGACGTACATCCTTTATTTGTTGCTTTGTTTCTACCTTGTCATTTTTTCCTACTGTTATTCATCCCTCTCCCTTGTCCATATCTCTTGCGCTCTTTCTTATCTCTTTGTTTCCTTTTTTGCTTTTCCTTCTTTTCTTTCTTGTAATCTTGTCTCCTTCCTTGTGGCCTTCCTCCATCATTCATGTGTGTTTCCTTTTAAATTGTTTTTCTTCCTTGTCTCTTTGCTTCATTGTGGCCTTCTTTTCTTCCTTTTGTCTAGGAGTCCCTCCTTCTTTCATTCCTTTCTTTTTCTCTTGTTTTTTATTGTGTCATTCCTTACTTCCCCGTTTTTGGTTCTACTGTTGTAGACTTTCTCATTAAGTTTTTTTCTGAAACACCTGAATATTCCCTCTATGGGACAATAAAGGATTACTCTATTCTTCCTTCCTTCATTGTGTACTGTCTCCCTCTCTACCATCCTTGTGTTCTTCCTACTCTTCTTCCTTGTCTCCTTTCTTCTTTTGTTCTTTTCTGTCATGTTTGGTCCTTCATCTCTTGTCAAATCTTTGCCCTCCTTTCTGCCCTTAATCCGTCCTTTCCCAGTACATCCTTCTTAATGTATTTCCTTCCTTCCTTGTGTTCTTACTTCCTCCCAGACTCAGGTTTTCCTAGCTTCCATTTTTAAAGGCCCAGTGTGTAGGACTTTCACACTGGCGCACCATCCAGTGGTAAACTAAATTAATCACAAACAACCTCGCCGTTAAGCACGCAATAACTACTACACATATTAGCTGCTGCTAATCGTTACGTCATTGTGTGAAATGGTTTTGTTCACTGTTGTCAAGTCCACTTGTTTTTTCTAAAGTCGCTTGTAAATTCCATGAGTTGCGGTTTTTGGGCTTGTTTCTGAACATGCAGTCGCTTATTTGGGCTCTAAAAGAGCAACTATAAAGACGAGTAAAGAGACCAGGTCTGATCGAGCACTACAGACAGTGAACCGGCCGGATTATATCCCTCCGCGCACACATATTCACTGGGAAGGAGAGAAGATGAGCAAACTAGCCGTCTCTGCCAGGAGGACAGAGTCGTTGCTGCTCTACACATGCCCTTTTTCCAACATAATGCCAGAAATAAACTTCACTGTTATATTGAATTAACTCACCTGTCCAGCAGAAAGCCTGCAAACTCTGCATCCGTTTTCAATCCCCACTCCCTCATGAATTATCACCACTCCACCGGTAATAATAGCTGCGCTAATATACACTCTTGTTTTCTCCCGGTTAGTAATTCATTGTCTTTTCTTTGTTACTTTCTCCACCCTTTTGCTGGGCAAAGAGTATAGATGCTCTTCCATTTCAACAGAAACGGCAAATAGAATGATCTACGGTCGTCTTTGCTTGTGTTAGAATCCTCCTCCACTGACAGCATATTTTCATATAGAAGACAGATAGGGAACACATAAGGCTGACAAGTTTGTCTCCTTTCTGCTACTGAAATCAGAAATGGTGATGCAACATGGCGACACGACATGGCGCCTCTCAGTTGGGGCACCGAGACCTATGTATTTATATACTACTAATTCTAAGTTATGAGAATGCTTTCGTTTTTGATGTGATGTTGTTAGACTTTGCCAGAATATGTATTTATAAAAGCAATACTTGATTTTTGCTTATTCAAAGCCAAATTAGTTACACACTGTCCCTTTAAAGCCAATTAAATAGACACATGTCCTTAAATCACGGCAAACCTTGGTATTTTATATTTTAAGATGAACATAAAGGACTAAGACCTCTGGAAAGTTGTGTATTTTTTTAACATACCAATTGTGTATGAAGCCTGATCTGTGGTCAGCTCTATGTCCTGTCACCTAAAAACTGTATATAAGGCTTTAACTGGTGTTTGTTTTGGTTTTCTTTGCAGTCGCAAGTTTTAAGATGAAGGATTCACCAAGTCAGACAAGTTACGGGAAAGTTGTTGAGGAAAAAATCTGCATCCTTTTCGTCCTCTTTTTCTTCATCTGCCTTGCATGATGGTGTGGATGCATCCCCCCCACCACCACTCCTCCTCCTCCGCCCCGTCATCGTCCCCACCTCACCATATGCTCGGCGCCGCTCGTCTTTTAGAACCACTTTGTCACCCTCCCCAGTTCGGAGGTAGCCTTTGAAAGTGATGTCGCAGGATGCAAAACATCCCGGGGAAGGGTGGGACGGCAGCAGACAATGATTAATACCACTCTCAGTGATCTCCTTGAAGGGAATGGAGGCATCGTGGCATTGCAGTGGAATTACTTGGCTTTGCAGGAAGGCAGGAAGGAAAGAGGAGGAGGAGGATGAGACAACGGCAGCATGTTTCTTTGAATCGCCATACACTGGTGTTCGTTTAATTAAAATGTTCAGTAGAAGCACATTATTCACAATTCTATGCTGCTAGACAAAGTTACAAAACTCAGCCTAATTTCTGAGGGTCTTCCTATTTGCACATTCAAGCTTGTAAGGTCAAACCCATAGCCGCTCCTCAGCAACCTACTTTAAAGATCAGCAGACAGTGGATGCAGTATCATGGCATTTTAGAGGCTTCTTCAACATCTTGATGTTCACTTTTAAGATTATTATCAATATCATTATTACTGATTCATCACATAATAAAGTGATTTTAAAATGAGACAGTACTGGTCTCAAAGAAAAAAACAAAAAGTAAGGTCACACCTAAAGATATGCCTTCTCTGGAAATATAGGAATATTGTCTTTGTTAGATTTAAATCACCTGTAAAGCATCAAGGTTTAAGCATCAAGTAGACTGTCTTGCAATATGGACATGACAGAAATGTTCAATCTTTGCAAGAATATCACTGTCAACACATAACAAAATTGATGCTGCAAGAAATATTAAACATATAATAATATTACGGAAGATTAGTATGACAATTCAAAAAAAAGTTTAATCAATTCTGACTTTAACCTTTTGAGAAATTCTGAGAATAAAGTCAAGGTTATGAGATTAATTTCAGAATTGAATAGACATTTTTTAATGGCCCAAACCCTCTTCTTTAGTATTGGCTATCACAAAGAAAAAAAAATTCTATTCTTTAACTTGGAAAAAACCCTTGTGACCGTGCCCAATTCTAGTGCCTGCTGCGGAATAAGGCAGCAACTTAACTAAGTAATTTAAGTAAGTAAGTTTTAGGGTGAGTGGTGGTTAAGTCACTGAGCGTGCGCTCTGATAAGGTTGTAAGTACCCGGTTTGACCACCTATGGGTTCCTGAGCAAGTTCCTTAGCCCCAGTTTGCTCCCCGGGCATTGCTCACTGTTCCCTAATGGAATGGTTAAATGCAGAAAACAAATTTCGTTGGAACAATTGCAATGAAAAACTGTTCTTCTTCTATAGCTCTATAGCATCTTTAAGCACCTAAAATCCAGCAGATACTACAGATTTCTTCTGTTTTTGCTTTTTTTTGTCACACATTGAAGTTTCAGACCCTCTAACATTGATGAAAATTTGAATACGAAAGTATCAGTACAGGCCAGTAGGTAGTGCAGAGAGGTTTTCTGTTTTTTGCTTTTTTAGTAATTCATCATAAAATACGACTACATTGTGAGTCCTCAATGTGTTATCAGCAGGTTCTCATCCCCAGAGGAGTAACAGTATTGCAAAGGGAGTGTGTGTTTTTAAGACAAAAAAAAACACCTTCTCCAATATTTCCCAACACATGTTTGTGTGTTCACGGCATTTCCATGGAGGAAAGGTTTAATAAAATCATATTTAAATACTATGTGGTTACTAAAACTCTTCACAAGTTGCACAACCATACATCTAACCATGCATCTCTTTCCATTACGGAGAAGCCAGCCTATGAATTTCTGCAGTGCGATCCTGACTGGGTACCTTTATATCTTGAGCACACAGAAGTCAAAGCAACAACTCCCTGAGCGATTTAACATAGGAGAAACAGACAAAAAGTGACCAGAGGAGACAGCTCTGCATCTGCAGCCTCTCTGGGTCTACCTGCTCAGATAGCAGACATGGATAAAACTGCACCAAATTCTTAAAAGATAATGCTATGGTCAGGTATAACACGGGGCTTCCATGTTTGGCTATTCTGATGGGTGTGCTGTCTCAACTTCTTCCTGTTTACCACAGACTGGATGAAAACCTTCTCCCTTCCAGATGCTCCTCCTAACTCTAAGGCTGAATCTTCCCATCCATCCATGTGGAGATGTGCCCCATTGTTGTTTTGAAACTGTAAACCAGTGGTTCCACACTCTGATCCTCAAGTTAACCAGCCCTGCATGTTTGTTGCAGTACACCTGATTCAAATGATTGCATGACATCGTCAGCAACCACCAAGGGATGCAGAAGCCTCTACGAAGCCTAAGTCAGGTGTGTGGCAGCAAGGAGATGTCTGAAACATGCAGGACATGGTCACCTGAGGACCAGGCATTGGAGCAGCTGCTCTAAACTACAAAATCACTGAGAATAAATTACAGAAATCTTACTTGTTTTGGACATATTTACTTAGTGAAGTCATTTAATGCTTGGTACAAAGAAATGTAACAGTAACAGGATCTAAACACGTAATAAGAAATGTAAACATGAGGAATGCAAAAGAAGACTTTAATATGGCCGTAGACGTGAACATCAAAACTTCAAGGTAACACGAACGGCTCACAGGTGCATGAATTCAAGCAGCTACAACAACATCTCCGTTTTAAATACTCTGAAGCATAGAGTGAACAGGTAAAAAGTGGCACCATAATAAACTTAGAAAATAAAATTAAAAAAAGCTAAGCAGCTGCAAAACCCTTACTGTGTCAAATACAGGGATACAGGAAGTGAAAATATGGGACACCAACCAAAATAATGCAAAAGGCCACAGCCTTGTACATTTAAAAAGCAACAAAAGGACAAATTTCAGGACAAAATAAATTGAACAGGTAAACAACAGAAGCACAGTTATCAACCACGCTTAAAATACAAATGGCCACAAGGGTATAAATCCAAGCAGCTACAACATCATTGCTGCAAAACACTGAGGCATAAAGTGAAGGCCGCAGCATCAGTCACTGTTTTGGTCCCCCATATCCGGACAGCAGCTTCAGTTTTAAACAGGAGAGCCTCAACATGGGTACATGACTCTGCGATGCCAGACCGACGTGTGCACAGTGCACTTGGCCAGGGGACCAGATGATAACCCAGGGTTTGAAGGGAGGTTCACTGAGGCGCTGAGTCCAAAAGCTATAAGGCAAAAAATGTTTAACGTTAATACTATAATTGCAATAATGTAATGAATGGTGACTCTGATAATAACAGCAATTACATCAGAAGATAGTCATTACCATTTCTGAACCGCTCGTTTGTGCGGGAGCTCACTCCACGAACAAGGAAGCCAAAGGCATCTGCAAATGTCGCTGGCTGTGCTAGCTCGTTTAGGTTGCTCGTCCTCTCAATATGCTCGAACGGATCAAGCCCATTCATTAACTTTATTTTTCAGCGTAGTGCTGCTTAGCTTCTTTTTTATTAGGCACTTGGTTTTGCCACGGCCCGTTGTCGTCGTGTCAAAAAGTATGGCCGCCACTACCCAGCATGCAATGCGCCGTGACGTCCACTCACAGCTTCCCATCCAGGAAGCTTTCTCAGTTCAAAATGTCTGGAGTAGTGAGATCCAAACTTTATAGACCTGCCTAGGAGGTGTCATTGGATTATGTAGCTTAACCTGGAACTGATCGCCCCGTACAACGGAGAGTCGGGCTCATCGTTGCCTGGCTCACAGGAGGAATGCTGTGGTCACAAGTATGGTGGTGTGAATTGGGGTGAAGATTGGCAGGAATTTAGTTTTTTAACCTTTTTTCTGGATTGATCATGACCTGGATGATTGAGAATCTTCACCAGAACATATAGCAAAGGGCCTGAAAGATGATGCCTATGTATGAGCCATACAAACGAAGCAACAACATGTTTTAATCCTTTACGCATATTATTAAGAAATGCCCCAGACACCAGTCGAATCCTCAGCAACCAACAATCAATCCCAGTATGTTTGTTAATAAAAGTCAAAGTGCTGAAATAACAGGCAGGCATGACAGGCTGATTAAGGATTTAATGTCACCGGTTGGCTGCCACGTATGTCTCTGAGTTGCGGCAAACTATTAAAGTGTCCTGACTAGAGTAATTGAATTAGACACCTTTTCGTAGGAATCTGTTTTGTGAAAACCTAAAGTCTGCTGAATCAGCGATATCTGTGCAGTGAAGCTAAATTGTAAGTAGGGATATTTTGCATTTCTTGTTACATACAGTATAGCATAAAATTATTTCTAAATTCATTACATATTTCTTCCAGGACAAACATAGCGTAACGTAGTTCTCCTGGATTTTTGAAGGACTTCCAAAGCTTTTCCTCAGACTTTAAAAACTATACCACCACACAGTGTGCATAATTGCTTTGTTTGTGGTTTATTGTGTTTTTGTTTACAAATCACTGCAATTAAACCTGCAAGTCCATCTGCTTTAAACATCTAGCAACTGAATTCTTCCTGTCCTTCTTTGCAGATCGTCTGAATGCATGGTGTGTGACTGCGTGCAGCAATCTTCAACTCTTGCCACAGATCCTCAGTCGGATGTAGGTTTAGGCTTTGACTGGGCCACTCAAGCATATGTACGCACATTGGTGTGTATAGGGTGGTGGAATGAGGTATTTGACTGCAGCATTCTAACACACTAATACACAATTCCCACAGCATGATGCTGCCATCGCCATGGTTCACGGTGGATGGTGTGTTCAGGGCGATGTAATTAGGATTTTGACAGCTGCATTGAAACCCTTGAATATACACGATTCCCACATTATGATGCTGCCACCACCATTTTCCATCCTAGAGGTTTGTAGTAGTTTTCTAATACTGTGAAAAAGTTCAAGGCGTTTAGATGCTTCTGTAAAGTACGGCAGAAAAAGCTGCAAAAGTTTAAGCCCCCTACGGTGAAACGTTTCAGTGTGGCCTAAGAGAGGGGAGAAAACAAAGAAGGGATGGGGGGGGGGCGGCCAGGTGCTCCCCGTGACGGGACATCCTATCGCCATGGAGACGCAGGTCAGGGGGCGCCCCAGGAGCACACGTGCTGCACGCAGCTGAGTGGCCGGGCCTCGGCATGAATCACCCGCCCGCTGAGCTGCTGCTGTGGAGACACTGGAGGAGAGGTCACTGGCGCAGTGGCCCTCAAACACAAATAAGCAGCAACAAGGCCCGGTGTGCACCCAGCTAGTCACAGCAGCCATTCTGCATTCAGCACAGACGCAGAGACGCACACATTCGCAGGCTGCCGGAGAGGAGGAATTAGGTCAGCTTCGCTGGTCAAACAGGTCGGCTCTCACCGCAGCAGGCCACTAAACACAAATTATCCTCAGCAGAATGCCTTGATGCCAAAGAGAGAACAGGACAATGCGAGGCTGGACCTCCATTTAGGCTGTCCCACAGCTCAGCGGGACAACACACCACACACCTGGACACCAGAACAATTCAGACAAATTCAATCTAACTCTTGTCCGTAAATAAACATGTTTTAGGCTTGGATGATAATCTGCCTGTGGACTATCCCGACAGTTCAGGTTTCCACATGACCAAAAGGCTAAATAAAGCAAATACATTAAACATGACAAAGGACATCCGAATCAGCTTTATTTGCCAGGCACACATACGATGAATTTGACTCTACATTGTACAATGTGCACAATATGCTTAATTATACTTTAATGCAATAACACAATAATGTAGTAATAAAATCAAGCACTGTCTGGAGTACAGAAAACATATGAACACACTATAAACTAGCAGACAAATGGTGCAATGAGCAGTGTGCAAAGGATGCAGGAGTAGATATTATTAATTGTTTTTAATATTATCTGTGTATCACTACGTAAGATATGTGCTTTTGATCCTGTGAAAGCTCTAGGGGCTCAAATTGACTTTGTCAGTAGCTATAAATACCTTGGTTTTATATTGGATAAAGAACTTTCAGTTAAAAAAGCACATAGAAAATGTGTTATGAACACTGAGAATGAAGATTGGATTTAATTACCGTAATTGATCCTGTTTTACTCTCAAATCTAGAAGAAAATTGGTATCAGCAGCTTTCTTACCACTCCCGTATTATGGAGATGTCTTATACATGAATGCTTCAATCCAATGTCTTCGGTCTTTGGATACTGTGCTTTAAGGTTTGTAACAGGCAGCTGAGTGGCCTTCCTCAATGATTTGTTGATCTTGATTTATAAAACTCTACTTGGATTAGCTCCAGATTACTTAAAATCTCTACTACATCGATCTATTTCTGCCCATTCGTTACGCTCCAACATCTTTCTTTTGCGAGTTCCACGTGTTCGAACAGAAATAGCAAAACAAGCTTTCAGTGCTTTGGCTCCGATAGCATGGAATCAGTTTCAGTCTGAAGTGAAGATGTCGCATTTTATTTCTTTGGAATTATTTCGAGCAATTCTTAAAAGCAAGCGACGTGATTCAGTCATTCTGTACCATTGCTTTTAAGCTGTTTTTTTAACTTGTTTTAACCTCGTGTAGATTTCTTGATTTGTGTTGCCTATCTTCTGTACAGGTCCCTCTGGCACATGAGATCTGGATCTGAATGGGGTTTTACCTATTTTAAAAAAAGGAGCATACAAACAAATAAAATAAACTTTTCATAGAAGAAGAACAGATTTTTTTAATAAATGTATGTATGTATGTCATATATATATATATATATATATATATATACATATATATATATATATATATATATATATATATATATATATATATATATATATATATATATATATATATGAAGAGAGAGAGAGAGAGATACAACATTATTCCTGGTACCACTGTCAAATGTCCTGAACTAGCTTGTTTCTTGTCAGAAAAGTGACTCAAATATCATGCCCAGGGGCACATCAACATGGGTTGGGAGACAAAATTGGAATTAAACCCACAACTTTATGATTGCAGGGCCATTACTATTCTTAGTGAACCACAGCCAGCAATTGCTTATAATCTATCCATCCATCCATCCATCTGTTTGTCCAGTCATATCCCGTCCATGCCCCTTACATGTCTATTTTCTCCAGGCTCCATCTTAAAAGCCTGAGGAACAGGAAACATAGATAACAGTTGTGTAGCTTGAAGGTGGCTACAAAAGAACATATCATTTAGGTTTACTAACAAACTTATAAAATGGTTAATGTAAATATTCTTCACAATAACGTTAAAATATTCCATTCAGCTATAAGATCTCTTTCCTGCTGTTAAAACTCAATACTGTTTATTCTAGCAAACTAATAAGCCTATGCTGAGTGATTTTAGATCAGAGGACCTCCTCCTCAGCAATGACGACCCTGCGGCCTGTCGGTGGGCCGACCCGTCGGTGGGCCGACCTGTCGGTGGGCTTGTTTTTGGCCAGCACTGAGCAGAAATCCCACACATGGGAATAAAGTGAGCTGGACTGTGCTGCCAGGTGTTGTACCCAATCATAGGCCAACAATCCCCAATCATGGGGATTGTTGGTAGCGTCCGGCGGCCAGTTCACTGGCAGAAAAACGCTGGATGTGAGCTGTCATCATCTGACGGCCGCTGAGGACGACTCATCCGCTCAGCCCTCTCACACACACCTCCAGGACCTCAGCAACACCTCGCGGCGTCATGAATCAAACACAAACCCACGCGCAAACAACCGTCGGCACAGACAGCGAAAAGTTCGCCGACGAGTCTTTGACAACGGTCGCTGAACCGGTCGCACAGCGGCAGCGTAGAAGAACATCGCCTCTTCCTGATGTCTAATCATGGCAGACATCAACAACGTCGCCCTTATTATCGCAGTAATGAAACTGAATCAGTCTCACACAGATTCATTTGTAAAGGAAAAATAATTAAGACAAAGGTCCTGCATCAAGGAGACGAATCAGAGAGTCAACAAAGTATGATGCGTGACAGTCCTCCTGCGGTGATGCAGGCCTGTCCTTTGTGTCATGACTAGTCGCTCTCTGGCATTAATCAGCGCGTCGTCCTATCTTGTTAGGCTGAGCTGAGAGATGATAGGGAGACCGCAGGTCTTTAATCAAGGTTAGAATAATCTGCAATGCTAGCTGATTATAAACCTGATCATCAGCAACATATTGTCACCTCCTAATCATCCAAATAAACAGAGAGGGAGACCTGCCCTCAGCCCCCATGTGGAGGAATAAATTACATGTGCACACGCATGACATCGGAGATTTGCAATTTGCAAAAACATGGGTGCCCACGCGTTTGTGTGCGCGCGCAGACGTGCAATCTTTTCATGCTAATGCAGCGTTTTAAGGCGTCTTTTGAAATGCCTGCGCTTTAAGTGACTAAGAAATAAATATAAGAAAAGCCCAGCTTGAAAGACATCCATCAGGGCGGCGGATAAACAATGAATCGGCGCCTCTCAAGTGGATGATAACCTCAACTACTTTCTAATCTACTTTCATGTGCTTTGTCTCCTCTTTTTTTCTTATTTACTCTCACTCTTTTATTTCACCCCTCTGTGGAGGGGGTGAGCCTCCCCTCTTCCCCTCTGTCTTTCTCCTCCCTCTCTTCCAGGAGCTCATTACTCCGGGACCGAAGCCTCGGCTGTTTTTCAGCACAGCGGAATTATAACACGACCAGCGACGGCACTCGTTAGCAGCCTTGTCAATCACCAGAGCGGGCAGGGGGAGGTGGTGGTGGTGGTGGGGGGTGGGGGGGCTGAAGCAATCGGCGCCAGGGTCAGCGATGAAGATGTTCATTCTCTATTCATCCATCGCATCTAGCGGGGAAATCAATTTACACCGCGTCAGCGTCACAGTGCCTTGACAACAGCGGTGATATGAAAGACGAGGGAAACAACTTCTGAGAGGAAGACAGAGGACAGTGGTAGATTCGTTTAGATAGAATCTAATAAACGTCACTCATCTTATTTTTTTGCACCCAAAGGTTGCCTCTTTTCTTATGTCCTCTACTGGAAATTACTATTTACAACATCAACAACAACAAATATGAAGTAAAAAAATAAATTGTGTGAAAAACGGCTCGGCTTCGAGTCCACCATTAGCCACTGTTAGCATTAATAATTATCAAATCTCGTGCTTTTTAAGGTTCTCAATTTAGTTGTTTTTTTTTTAGTGCACTTGCTCCATGCCTCTGTTGTTTTGTTCCCTTTATTCACTGATAATTTACTGATAAATCACTATTCACTGATAATTCAAAAAAGTGTGGAAACAGTTTCAAGTCAGCCACATGTCACGTGAAAGTCCCATTTCTTTCCCATTTCTTTTTTTTTTTGGGGGGGGGGGGGGGGGGGGGGGGGTGGAGAGAGCAATAAACAGCTAAATTCCCTGGAGTGATTACTGGGGGGGGGGGGGGGGAGTTCGCTTTCGCTCTCTTTCTCTGCACCTTTGCAACTTTTCTTGTGGGGTTGAGCCTTCAGCATGTTAAAAAAACGCTATTAAAAGTAATAATAGTAGTTGTAGCATAACTTTAGTATTCACAAACAAAACTTCAATATTACAACTATCCCACAACATACGGAAACTTATACATGCACAGCTCTTTGCAGTTATAGATTGTAACAGTAGGTCTGTAAATAAAATGTTTTAACCACCCATTCATCAGTTTATCTACTGCACGTTATCTGGCTGTGAAAAACTAAAGTACTGTTTCCATCACCACACTGCTGCTTCCACACATGCATATTTATTGTGAAGGAGGGGAGGGGGGGAAACTCTGTTCAGGGATCTAGTGAAGGAGGGCAATCTCTACTTTTGCAGAATCTTCAGACTTTCCTGGTTCACCAAACTGAACGTCCATGTAGCCGACACTTTCAAAAACTCCACCCTGTAGTGGTCCACTGCTTTCCTCACAAATTAAATCAATAATCAGATATTTATTTTCCCCAAAAGGGAAAAACAATATAATTAATAATTTTCAAAACTAAAGAATCTTTGACTTTAAATTAGAGATGTGTCACACCAAACATGTGATCATGCTATAACTAGTACTTAGTTGTTGTTGTTGTTTTTAACCAATCAAAACATAATCAAATTTTTGACTTTAAACTTAAATTAAGAAAACTTTATCTGGATCTCTACGAACAAATCTAAAATGTCAGTAAAATATAAATGAGGCTTATATCTGACATTACCATTTTGTAAAATCTGCCCTCTTTATTTCTTCTCTTCTTTTCCCTCATTTATTTCCCTCTCAGTCCTCAGTGATCTTTCTATCTTTCCTTCCTGTCTTCCTCTATTTTCCCTCCTCACCCATCTGTCCCGTCACTGCCGCTACTGTCGTTTGAGCTTGTTAACCATCATAAGCTAGGCTGTTTGCTTAACTAGAAAGAGGATGACTTTGCACAAAGTGGGGGGAATGTCACATTTTGTGTTGCATTCTTGTGCTCGTTGAACAAGTCCTTCGATAAATGACTTACTGACTTTTACACTTCGCATCGATGAGTACGGTGTCGCTCTCTGTCTCTGAAACAGAGATGCTGAGAGTAGCTGCTGGGAGCCCCGCCCCTCGGGAACGGCCTGTGGACCAAACCACTTTGTGGGATACGGGTGTCAAGATCTTTTAATAATTAGGAAACTAATTGTGTGCTTATAATGTGGATATTTTGAGTTGTAGTTTTATTTAACATTAATGCAGCAGTATTTAACAATTTTTTTGTGTCTACAATGATTTTTGGTGATGACATCTTTTTGGAAGTGGGGGGAGTTGGGGGACACATCCCCTGCGTCCACCCCAGGATTTTCGCCCATGGCCACGGTTAGCACACTACATTTCTGCACCTCACATTTATTTAAAGTTTTCTATCATGTTTTTGTCCAGTTTAATGTACTTTATGCCTCTATTCTTTTGTTCAATACACAAATTTCACTCATGATTTCAGAAAAACTGTAAAACAGCTGCATTCCAAGTCCACCATGTGCCCTGTTAGCCATGGTTAGCGCTCATTTCTAGTTTTCATCACAAAATTTCCATCTTGTTTTTGTTAAACTTACTTACACTTTTTGTATGCCTGTAGTCTTTTATTCAATACAGAAAATCACTATTCACTAATCATATTAAAAAAAGTATAAAATACCAAAGTTTCAGTCCCAGTGTTTGCCACGTTAGTCAAGGTTAGCATTTACATTTCTAAACCACTCATTTATTTAAAGTTTTCTATCTGCCTTTTGTCCAATTTACATAAATGCCTGTTTGTTCGTTCTCTACTGGAAATGCCTATTTAGGAAAAGAACTGCGACACCTAAAGTATGCATCTATTCATTTAGCCACTGTTAGACTGTTGATTACCAAACTGCAAATTTTTTAAAGTTTCCCATTTAATTTTTGGCTATTTTCCTGAAATGTTACCAATATTTTACAAAAAATTTAAACAAATTAGATTCCACCATTCACCAGGTAATTAGCATTTACAAAAAAAAATTTAAATAAATACAGATTAGCTCCAAGTCCACTATTAGCACTGTTAATGTCATGTTCTGTTGAATAATTTAATTGGAACCATAAAAGTATGGAATTTTAACATAGAGCTTTAGTGACGACCCTTTTCTTTCTGTCAAATGGCAGGCGATGAGGAAAAGCTCTGGGATGTGGATCTCACTTTTTTTTGCAGATGTTCGCTTCATGGTTCATCAACAGTGCTTGAGAAGGAGAAAGAGGATAAAAGAAGAAGAATTGGGCAAAGTAACTGGCGACGTCAGTGAACCCTGGTGTCCGTTTTGCCAAAACTGTCCATCAGCCGCAAATGTGTGCTTGGACGTAGGATGGGCTTGGTTCTGGAAAACCTGAAGTGCGAGGTGAGAAATTGTCAAGTAGTGGGAAGTGACAGAGCAAGAGAAGGACGGAGTGCCAGTTTTGTCTGCATGGAGGCAAAAGACAACTGCCAGGAGTGTGTGTATGTGATTGGAGGGTGAGGTTGGGGTGGTGGTGGGGGTGGTGGGGGGGGTGCTTTCATTCCAGGAGATGTCATGCTGCTTGAGCAAACGGTTCTTCGTTAAGGCCATCCGCCTCCTGCTGCCGGCGCCAGCCTCATGCCAATGCTTCCGACACTGCGGCCGCCTGTGCCAATAGCCTGCCTGCCCCTCGTCTCAGCAGAGCAGATGTCACTCAAATGCCCTCCACCTCCCCCTAAAAACTCCATCACCCCCTACCCACCGCCGCTGCCACCCTAACAGGCAGCAGTGTCGACGTGCCAAGCAGGCGACACCCGATGTGTGAAAATGGAGAGAGAGAGAGAGAAGTAGAGAGAGTGAGGGAGGGCAGGAAAGCACAGTGTGGGTTTGCTGCCGATTTTTCGCACTCCCTCCATCGCCTGCCCCCAAGCCACCCACCTCTCCCTCGGAAACACCACGCCACATGCACTGGCACATAAACACATGCACAGTCTATTCTCTCCCCTCGCTCCTCACCCCGTGCAAAAAAGAGACACACTTTCCCCTGGTTCTCCCGAGATGACACCCCCTGCAGTCCTTTGGAATATTTTAATTCTGTTTCCGAACTCTTATTATGTGTGGAGAGTCTGACATGTGAATTGTAATTAGTCGCTCTGGGGGTGAGCAAAGAGAGAGACCCGATTCAGCCCCCCCACCAAAAAAAAATTTTAAAAATAAAGGGAAAAGAAACACTCGAGGGCAAGAAATATTTTCAATCCAATTTTTAACCCCCAATCATCACCTTGGTGCTCCTTTTCCCACCTAAGTTTCTCCCTCTTATGTTTTCCTTCACCTCCCCTGCTATCCTTTATCAAACCACCCTAGATCTTATCTCGCAAGGGAGTCCTGTATCAATAACCCTGCAGCCTCCGCTCCTCCACTACAAAGGGCCCGGCGACAGGGGCTAGCTGTAGGGATGAAAGATAATGGGATTGAGGTGGTACTTAAATCTCAGCGAACCACGGCAGCTCAAGTAATTAGTGGATGGGATCCATACTGGGGGCGCTAAGCAGAGCTAATGCTACCCTTGGCTCTGCTACTGGAGCTAAATTAGCAGTATGGGAATGTGTAAAGCTATCACACGGATTATCTGCCTCGCTCAATCTATCCACGTTCCTGACAGACACCAAGAAACCCAAACCCAGAAAGATGAGACTGAGAGGGGCAGGGCGGCAGAGGGGAAGGAGGGAGGTAGGGAGAGGGGGATTGTAATTTCACAGCAGTGTCAGAAGATCCAGCCGAGGCCCTGTCTTTCCATTGAGGCTTCATTAGGGCAAACAATGGACTTCCCTGCCATCTAATTAGACGAGGTTAATGAGTAAAAGAGGCCTGCCGTTGATCCCCACTGTGCTGTGGCACAAGCAGAGAAGGCGGTCAAGGGGTCTTTGGGGCAAAGGGAACTCATTTCATTTGAGTTGTATACATACTTCTGTACTGGAGAAAAGGAAGTTCTATTCCATGCCAGAGCTAAACATTCCCATGCAAAGAAACCAATACAAAATCATTCAAGTCAATATTAGGTTTGCTGATGCTGTTAAAAGAGAACAGGAACAAAGTGTTTGTATGCACCTAATGAGGATTAAAGATAAACTAAAGTCTATTTTTACAAAATAAAAGTTTATTATCATCTCTTTTAACCTTTCACAACCTTGGTCTGTGACTTATTCAATCTCTTTAGGTTATTTTAAGCTTTCTCTTATTCTATCTTTTCTGTGTCTCTGCCTACCAGTTTTCTCTTTTCTTCCGGTTTGGGGACTGAAAAGGGAGTTTAAGAAGGCTGATTTTGTGTCTGACTGGACTATTTCAGTGTTGGCCACATCTTTTGGGTCATTTGCCTGCTGAAATATCCGCTGAAAATCCATTTGCAGAGTCCATCAAATTTTAATTTAAAGTGTCCCGTTTTTTTAAACAGGTCTTTGAAGACATTGACTCAATACCACATTCCCAGAGCCTTATAAGAAGAGAAAATAGCCCAGGGTATTGAACATTCTCCAGCATACAGCACTTTATAGATATTTGCAACATTTTTACCTAATTTCATCTGACATATTTTTTGAACCTTAAACAAATTGATGAATTAGACAGATAACCAGAGTAAATAGAAAAATCAGCTTTCAAATGGTGAATTCACTTTCCACCTCAATGTGGAAAAGCAATTGCCCCTTAAACCTAGTAGAAAAGTAAGTAGTTGTGCCACCCCTGGCAGGAACTTTAATCATGCAGCCCACTCATTGTTTATAGAACCCTTTTACTTCAGGCACACTGGAGGTGTTTGAAGCATGAAAGGCCTTTCTAAGATCACACCATAGTATCTCAGTTGGATTTAAGTACTGACTTTTGCTAGGACACTCAAAAGCCTTCTTTTTTATTTTTATTTTTTAGGCTTTCAGATGCACTATTGCGGGTCCAAATGCTCTTGATAATAAAACCACAAACTGATGCATGAACATTTTCCATCAGGAGAGCATATTCATCACACTACCATCACCAGGTTTGACTGACAGTGTAATATTTGTTTTCTGCAATGAGGTGTAAGGATAGAAACTTTTTCAAAGAGTAGTTAGTAAAAATGAAGAAAGGCCTTTTGGTATGTTTTGATCAGCAATGGTTTTCTTGGTGAAATGCTTCCATGTCATCCGCTCTGCAGAGAAGGTGATTGGCTGCAATCTTCCGTCTCTCCAGGACCTGCACACCTTCAGGACTCTGAGGCGTGCAGGAAGATTGAGGCTGATCCCTCACACCCCAGTCACAAACTATTTCAGTCACTTCCCTCTGGCAGGAGGCTGCGGTCCATCAGGACCAAAACCTCACGCCACAAGATCAGTTTCTTCCCATCTGCTACCGGCCTTATGAACAAGGCCAAGAGCCGCCCGTGACACTTAAAACTGCCTCTCTCCCTCCCCCGTTCAGGACCTACAAGCTACACCAACGTAGCATCTCCAGACCTTCTGCGTTACATTAATGCACAGTCTACTGTGTACATAGCTCTAGATTCTGTATATATATATATATATATATATATATATATTTTATCTGCACCATCAACACCAAGTCAAATTCCTTGTAATAACAAACCTACTTGGCAATAAACTTGATTCTGCTTCTGGATGCCATTATTGCCCAGTCTTTTTTCATTTTCAAACTTTCCTGCAGTGCTTAAGATGTTGTCCTGGCTACTTTTTGACCTCCTGGATGAGTTAATGTTGGTATGTCAGCCACTTCTGGTCTCAAAAACTTTGAGACAGTTTTTGAACCGTTTTGCTGTTCTTGACTTTGTTTAGACTGGAGTATGGTTTGTTGCTTTTTAAGATTTTTCAGCGTACTTCATGTTGTCATACAGGTTCCATCTAATCAATCTCTTAAGTTTCTGGTGGTAAATATGCCTAAGAGTGGGTAATCCATTTGGAGTCAGTTTTCCCAAGCCACATGTCGTCTACAGTCAATTCATTATTTAACAAAGTGACATCATAATTTAACTTGGTTCCAGATTGGTTTGGATAACTTTGTACCCTTAATAAATGAAATCATCATTAGAAATATCATTATTTTCTTTACTTAGGTTGTCTTTTCCTGTTAGGTAATGGTAATGGTGAAAGGTAAATGGCTTGTAGTTGTATAGCGCATTATCAAGTCCAATGACCCCAAAGCGCTTTACACTACAATCAGTCATTTACCCATTTACACACATTCACATCCTGACGGAGGTGAGCTATGTTATGTTAGTAGGCACGGCAGCCATGGGGCAGACTGACAGAGGTGAGGCTGCCATACATCGGGGCCACCAGACCCTCAGACCACCGCCACTAGGCAATGCCCAAGTGTCTTGCCCAAGGATGTCATTAAGAGCAATATATATATATATATATATATACAGTCCCATTTGAATTGCCAGAAATATTCTATTAAAAAGGTACTGGTGGTTTTAAACTGGATAAACTTTTAAACTGTAGCTATGGTTCATTTTGTATGAGTAGCAGTTTTCCTGTAGACATTTCCTGGCTTATAAGAAGTCAGCACACAGTGATTGAATGACGGTATTTACGTTACATACTCCCACATGAATACTCGTTCTCACAAGTCCAGTTGCCCATAGAGGGACCCTCTACGCAGCCGGTATGTCACAAAAAAGCGTATTGCAGCGTGAAGGATTCGGTCCTTGGTCTTCAGAGATTACAGTTACCTACGATTACCTCCATGATGGTCAAAAAAAGGCTACATGTTTGGTTGCAGTCAAAACTCTGAAAGTTCAACAACAAGCTTTGTTAAAACTGGACAAAATAACTTTCAAATGTGTGTTTTTTGCTGGTTAACTATAACATTTAATTCATTGTAACTAATTAGGATAAGTATGCTAATGTTGCTTATATTTCAACCAATACATCTAAAAGCATGTCATACAAATGGCCTAGTGTTTTGTTAAGCTAACTCTACTTCCTGGAGCGGTCCAACAACTTTGCAATATTTCTCTCTTAGATAAAGCAATCAAAGCAGCTATGGCTGACACTTCTAACTGTATAGCTACTCTTTTTTATCCTCAAAATTGTACTACTGGCTCACAGCTTTTCTGTTTAACTAAGTTTTTGGTTTTTTTTACATATCTGCTTTGTTTTACCAAACCCCCAGGTGGATTTGGGCTTACGCTGAGCCCTGTTCTACTGGTGGTTACTTCTTGTTAAAAGGGAGTCTTTACCTTCCACTGTTGTCACATGCTTGGTCTGGTGGAGGGATTGCTGCAAAGTAGATGCAGTTTCCTTAGATGGAGAACATTTTTACCAACTACTATAATAAACTAAACATGACAACATTCTAATATAAATAGGATCAAATTGAATTGTATGCTATTGATCTGGGATCCGTCTTACTTTATATTTCAGCATATAAATTTGGTCAGGTTTTTCTTTTGTCTTGGAATGACATTTATAGTAAATCGGTGTCTTTTAAATAAACAGACTTAATTTATAAAGGCTACAAAGTATAAGCAGCATCTCTGAATCATCGATTCAAGTTTTTATATATCTGTTAATGCTACCTTGGTGGACTTTTAAATACTTAGCCACTGAGCATAAGCTTGGTATTAGTTCATGTTCAGCAGTGGCAACCAGGGTAAAGCAAAACTGTGTTACAAGACATCCAGAAAAAAACTACCACTTAATTTCTACTTGAAATTAAATACTGTGAAATAGCAAAAAGGATTTGAGTATGATATCTGTGCTTTCTTTTCACTTATTAAGTTATACTGAAATAATTGTTGAATCATTCTTTTTCCCCGAGTGAATTGTGCTTACATTGAAAGTCAAATTTTATAAATTTATTTCAGTGGTAGATTGTTCGACAACAGTTTGCCATACTGATGGCGAAGGCCTAGAAGATGTATCTAATTTAGTTTAAAAGCTCATAAAGTCTTATGATTTAATACATTTGCTGCTCTAAAATGTATTCATGAAGATAAGTATCTATCTCACAGCTCAAAAAAGAAAAACATTTGTCAAAGAGATTCATTTTTCACCTATAAATAGTATACATATTTAACAGCAAAACCCCCCCTTTAAAGGCATCCTCCATCATTGTGCATTACAGCTGATTTAAGGTAGGTCCTGGCCTTGCAGGGAGTCATAGAACCGTTGCTCTACAAAGCAGGCATAATGTAATTTTTGGTGTACTGGGAGTCCAATTTGGAGGTTTCAAACACAGCATTATATCACTGCAGATTAGGGGTCACACCTGCCGCAGCACGGCCTATAGGTGGGTTGCTTTGCACATTCACTGACACACAGAAAGAGGCATTGTCTAGTAATGCCTAGTAATGTTCGGGTCATGGATTATTAACTATAATCACAGTGCTCCTTTCAGATAGATGACAGACAGGCAGATTCAATCATTGTAAATAGAAAGTAAACCCTCTTTCCGTCCTAGGCTCTGGATAATCACAATACAATAATGTATCTTTTGTTTTCTTTTTTTCGCCAAATTCTACAATAAATGTAACTTTAAATGTCCAAAAGATAACTCATAGAACACTGTCAATGCTACTTAAAACAAAACCAAACCAAAGAACACCCTCAGTAGGTTTAGAAGAAAAGTAGTAGCCAGTTTCTGTTCCAATTCACTGCTTATCTAATTATCATTTGTGTAACCACCAGCAGGAGTTTTGGCGGTTTCCTGCTTTGCAGCCTTACATGTTTGTGGAAAAACAAGATGAACGGACAACAGCAATGACATTCATGGGCAATTTGTGCTAAAACATAGTGAGGCAAAGTAAAAGAAATGCAAAGACACACATGTACACCATTTCAGCTGGAGTGTATAGAAAAACATCGATATGAGGGAAAGACAACAGCAATGACATCTATTAGGCCATTTTTGAGGGAATCTTTTTTGAGGGCACCCTACGATAAACCAAAGTTGGAAAGATACTTTCCCCATTTAAGATGGAAAGTACCAAGTGTGTGGACATCTAATGAAAGGTTGGAAATACATCAGCAAGGATCTCAGACAGGCACCTGTTACTGTTTATCAGTTCGGAGAGGCTCGTTTGGCCATGTTCAAGAAATTTGGGGTAAATAATTAAGCATCCGTCTCTCCCATAATTGGAGACATTTAAGCCATCTTTCAGTGTACCCAGAAAATTCATGATAAACCATGCAATCTTCTGAGAAACAGTAAAAAAAAAAAAAAAAAACAGAGCAACTCCCTTTCATGCTTTGCACAGCCCAGGTAGCGGATCCGTATCATTACAGCTCCGCCACCGCACTAGACGAGGTGCTTCTGCTGATATGGTGTGTTTGGTTTAACTAAACGTTTCTAAGTTCAACTCATGCCTCCATAGTACATTGTTCTATCCTAATCCTTGGGTTCTCGTTCAGATGCAAGTTTACAAGCAAAAGTTATGTTACCGCACACCTTGTAGAAAGCTGAGACTTCCTCTTTCGACGCAGATATCAGCAATATGTCCGAATAACAAAACGGTATGAGCAGCAATGATGTTAGATATAGATAGATAGATAGATAGATAGATAGATAGATAGATAGATAGATAGATAGATAGATAGATAGATAGATAGATAGATAGATAGATAGATAGATAGATAGATAGATAGATAGATAGATAGATAGATATTTTGAATGACGTCGGAAAGAGCTGACATTCACAAGCAAATGTTAATCAAACAAACAATTTCTCTTCAACAGCCAAAGTAAACGGGCCTCAACTCTCCTCTATTCAAGTCGAAATGACAGCGCACAACACAACAGCACCCAATCCTTTATTCAGGGAGCGTCAGCCACAGAGCCATTCTGTTGAAAATATCAACTTCAGATGCTGAGGGGAGGAAGAAAAGACGGGCGTTTTGTCTGCCTTTGTCGGGCCTGAGCTCGATATGCCGCGTGAGCCTTTCAAGCCATTTGTTAGACTCAATTTCGTCCTCTGTTACATCTGCAGATTACGTTTCAAGCAAACAACCGGCAACATGAAGGCACGCGAGTGCCATTATGGTGAGAGAATGACAACTTGCACAAGCAGAGAGCAGGAGAAAATACAAGAAAAGGATGAAAAAAAAGTTGATGTAAAGAAGGCAAGGACGATTGGAAAGAGGCGGAGGTAGAAGTGATGGTGGCAGGGTATATGCATGTGTGGATTGTAATAAAGCTTGCATGCAGGTTATGCAAATGAAAGCGCTTTGATGGCCGACCTTAAACATAGTCTTCCTCCTATTCTTTTCCTTTCCCCTCTGATTCAGCTTCTTTGCTCTAGAATCACATCAGGAGAATGTTTCTGCTGAAACTTGCTCTAAGGCTGAGCTTTATTTTTTTCAGGACACTGAAGTCCATAATGAGATCTTGCTCTAATTAACTGCTTAGTTTAACCCAAAGAACAAGAAAAAAATATAAAAATATCGGAAAAAGTAGTCAATTAATTTGACTAGTTTTATTGTCACCATACATGCTTTAAATTTGGTATCCAAAACCTACTAATCTGGCAGGCTGCAGACAAACCTTTGAGTTCTTCTATTCTTGGAATGCTTTTTGAGTTAGACTCTGTTTACTTTAATATTTGTTTGACTTTTTACAAAACACTTAGCTGTAGAATAAGCGGGAATGTTTGCAGAATCGCTGAAAGATTCATGCCGCAACATTCGGGGGCGGTAGCGCCGACCGTAAGCCCGCCTTCTTTCTACTTTGTCAACAACCAGAACAATTGGTCCAGGCAATGTTAGTGTATATAATGAACCATAAAAACTCACTATGCCCAACTTACCAGTAAAACCAATTCCCCTTTCCTAAGGTTTTTCAATAATGTAGGGAAGCGGACTTGGACTAGACCATTGCAACAATTTGAGTCTTTTCTTTTTTAAGCCATTGTGTGATCACCATGCACACGATGACCCAATTTGGTTCAAGTTACTCCAAGTTTTTGACTCTTGAATACTTTACGATACTGGATGTCAGCAGAATATCCCATGTCATCACACCTCCACTACAGCTTGACAGTTGAAATGAGGTGTTCATATAAAATGGATTATTTCTGTTCAGAGGAGACTTTTGTAGAAGTTTAAATGTTCACTCAGATGCAACGTAGCAAAACTATGTCAGGAGAAGTGAATTTAACCCGCAGTCTTTCCAAATAAGCACTCATTTGGCATTGTGTCATAACCTTTAAAATGGCATGGTGGAGCCCTTTTTCAGTGTTTTCTGCTTGTGAATAATATTTTTCACTGTAGAATGTCTGAATTCAACGACTTTGAACATTGTCATTTAAGTCTTACCAGATTGATTTGCAGCAACAATTACAATTAATGCTGACGTCTTTCTGCCCCGGCACTGTGTTAACACAAACCTGTACTCCCCCCCCCCCCTCCATTTAGGATTCATAAATCCTAAATGCAGATACACTTATCTGGTTTTCGACAGTTGTCATCTCTCTTTACCTTTACAATGCCTGATTTCAATGCAGCGACAGTAAGGAATAACTGAACCAAAACTAAACGTAAAACTAAAAGTCTCTCAGTGGTAAATGGAGCATTTCCCTGAGGTTTTATGAAGTGTTTTGGTTCTGGAACTACCGGTGAAAAAAAATCTAAAAAACAAAAGTGACATTACAATTCTGAGGAAAATTATTATTTTATCGCCCAAGAAACATGCCAAGGTGTAAATTAGTGGCCAAAATGTTCCTTGTTGTAGAAAGGATGAACACATTGTACGGTTTAGTGCTATCATATTTGGAAGATAAATGGGTCGGTATGACTTTCTTATACTGATGATGATATGATAAACCTGGATAAACATATTATTGCCACATTGAGATACTTTAAATTAAAACAGAAAAAGCAACAACTATTCCTTTGAAATCTATATTATTTTATCAATTAACATTATTGTTATCATTCATTATAACACGATAATAATTTCCTTTGATGTATGTTGCTCAAAGTTCAACGTAAGAAACTGTGTCATATATTTTAATATTAGTATCAGTTTGTATGTAACATAATGATTGTATAATGCATCTGTTTATATCACATTTGTAACACCTCTGTCATAACAAAGGTATTGTTACCATTTTTGGCAGACATAGACTTAAGCAGAAATAAAGAATAGCCACTAGGTTTAGTAATAGTTTGCCAGTGCAGAATGTTAAACCCTTGGACAGGGTGTTTGTCATGACCAGACTTACAGTATTTGTAAAGAGATTAATTTGTCTTCAGTCTTCTTTCAGCCAACTGATCAGTAGTGCACAGCAACATGTCGGGGAGGGGCAATGCTCCATTAACCTATGCTCCATACAGCCTGAGAAACAAGAGTCACTCTGGAGCTTTCTCCGTTATCTCTTCAAAAAGAAGCTGAAGCATCGGTATGACAGAACGTTGTGGGGTGTTTTTTTAAGGAAGCAAACATTTTTTTCAAACCTTGATACCTGTCACCATTTTTGAAACTGGCCTTGTTATTTTTAAAGGAGAAAAGCGCAGGATTGTTCTTAGCAGCGTCCAACTTCAGCCTAGCCAGTGTACGACCCAAACAGATGAACTTCTTAAGCTGCGCCTTCATTTAGTTTGGCTCTGATCAGGACAGCTTCTCCTTCCCACCACAGCCAGCATTCAGTAAGTTCACTTTAACGGCCAAACTAAGCAAGCTGCATTTAAAAACTTTCAATAACATTGTGAATGAAATATTGGCGATGATATGACCTCACACAGGATAGATAACACATTAAAACAAACACACAAAATGACAATGAAAGGGATCAATTCATTTCCCCAGCTCTGCGTGTTGGTGGTGCAGCGAGGAGGATACCTCAGCATCATAAAGCAGCAGGCTGCTGACAGGAAGGCTGTCTGGAAGCACTCTGCTTTAACCTTGATCGCCATCTAGTGATCAGATTTCATACGGGTTCCTCCACATCCAGCCTCTGACTGTGTCTGAGCTTAATAGAATAAATTTGCTTGTGCTCTGACATGATAATGAGGAGCTAAGTTGCTGTTAGGATCAATATGTTGTCATTGCTTCTGTTAAATGAGAGTTGAATCACTAATGATTTTGTTTTAAAGCAGATTGCACACATCTGCTTTTTTAAGACATCTTTTAAAGAGAGCTGCGTATATTTTATAGATGTCGCCTGATTTTGGCATTTACATTTTAGCTGAGCTACTGCTTTTTTAGCTTATATGCATTTAAAATATGTATGTTTCATGGCGCTGTCTTAAAATAATCTAAGTTGCAAGATTTTTTTTTGACACATTACAATTTTAAATAAAAATATCAGCACTATATATTAACTCATGGAATATAAATTTCAGTACAGGGATGAACTATCAACCTGCAGAAGTCGTACTGTTTGTGAGTTTCATAAATAATGATGTGAACTGTTTCAGGATTGGGAGAGTGGCGCAGGGGTAGCTGCTTTTGTGGCTTCGGAGGAACTCAGATCTGCTGTATTTTAAAATCCACCACTCCTGGACTTGTCAACTAAAGAATGAAGCATTTTGGAAAAAAATTCAGATTCTATACACCAAATTTGTGAGTACCTTCATCTTATTTATAAATGTTATTAAAAGTAGCCATTCTAATGGTTTGTTTTGCTTGGCATTTGAACTTAGTTTAAAAACCAAAGGTGAAGTTTAACATACATTTAAGGTTGTTTGGAGAACCAAAGGGTTCTAAAATGAGCATTTTTTTATTTTTGAATGAGTGTGCATTCTGACAGTACATAAAAAAAAGCTAAATGCTAATGGATAAAATGTTAAAATCAGTCTGTGACCTTGCAAATCATAAAATGGAGTCTGTAAATGTGATATAAATCAATATAAAACTACTTCATGGATTAAGCATTAATAGATATCTGTTTTTTTTTTAGAGCAGCAGGAAAATAGTCTGGAAAGTCAAATGTTTTTTTCCCTAATCAATTTCCACTTTTATACCTTACTTTTCAGACATTTTGGGCGTGGGGGCCCTGTAAATCCAAATCAGAATGGTCTTAAGCATTTAATGCTTTTTTTTTTTTTTAAAGATACTTTGTGAATTTCTTCAAAGTATGTGCGTGTAGGTGTGCGGTGTGCGAGCCCCTGTGTGTGTGTGTGTGTGTGTGTGTGTGTGTGTGTGTGTGTGTGTGTGTGTGTGTGTGTGTGTGTGTGTGTGTGTGTGTGTGCACGCAGAGCGACGGCATCTCACCTCGCTATAATGAAATCACGCGGGTCAGCGAGGCCAGCGTGGCACGGGCAGGTCACCCAACAGATCGGAACTAAGCTGCTTTGACCCGGCCTGGTACTGCGTGCCAAACGCACACAAACACACACCGCTGGCAGCACAATTGAACCACTGTGCCTACCAGGAGGGCGTGTGATAATGACTAAAAGGCGGGTTGAAGCCGTGGAACGCAACACCAAACACACACAGACTATTTTTTCTTTCATTTCTTCTCAAAAACGGCAAGAGGAGAAGCGCATACAGAAATTAATTTGACAATGAAAGCGATCAAAGTCACTGTAGTCTGTAAACACTGATATGCTACATTAGATTACAGTGGAGCAAGTTGGTTTATTACAGAGAAAGCTTTAATCATTCCTCTTCTATTAGCTGCTGCTCCTATCGCCCAGGGACCTCCATTAGAATGAAATTAAACAGTGGAAATGTAAATATTGACAACATATGCGTAATTATTTATTCCACACAAGCAACCAGATCGGGAAATTGTTGCTGCAGCATCGGGACGTCATGAGCAGGGAAAGGCTTCCATTTTCCTGCAATAAAAATGCAAATCACTTTGAGAATAAACACAAATAATAAACAGTAATATTGTGGACACAATACAAATGTAACATTTTAAAAAAAGCTCAACACTGTAAGCGGCGATTTCTTTTAAAAGCATGCTTGATAACCTCCCCCCCCCCCCAACCCCCACCCCTTCGAGTTGATATTTTAACACGCCAGAGATCAAAGGTCAATAACTTCAATACGGCACTCTTCTGGAAGCTGGTTCTTTTTTCTAAGAGGATAATCAATTACCAGAAGACGACGTCGTCATGTTCCCTGCTCATTCTACAGATCAGCGAGGTCCCCATAAATTTGAATGTAAAACAAGCTCCCCAGCACAGGGTTAAACACGTAATTAGCCACGACAAGCAAGTACAAGGAGCAGACTTAAGTCAGGAAGAGGGCTATGGTAATGCGGGAGACTTTGCAGCCCTGCGAGGCATCGAGATGGGACGCGGGGGGGGGGGGGGGGGGGTGGTTGCACCAGGAAGATTTCAGATGCAGATATTAAAATTGCAATTGTCTTCTGCGCACGGGGGGCGCCGGTGTGGAAATTGACTTTTTCATTATGCAGTTAGTGTAATAATTAAATATTCGATGCCGTGGGTCGGTGAAGCTACTGAACCACGCCAAAGATATTTAACCAGGCCTGACAGATGTTTTAAATAATGTTTATTTATCAATACTAACACAAAGCGCCAAAAACTGTCACTCTTCTGGGAAGTTCCCGCAAGTGAAAAAGAACAAGAGAAAACAATTAGACTGAGAAAAGTAAGTTTCCTTTAGTTTTTTGTTTTTTTCCCCACAGTTTCCAGCAACTCCAATAAACAACAGGAGCATCCTGAACCGGATAAAGTCAAAGAAAAACAACAAAACTGTCACTTTTCTTCAGACTTAATCGCATCCTAAAGTTAAAGAAGTCAAGGAGGAATAATTGAACTTACTAGATGGATGTTTCCTTAAATATATTTGTGAAAAATTAACATTTTACCAAGTCTATGGTGACAAGAAAAAACCAATAAGCTATGCAGTCCTCTTGGACTATAAAATTAATCAAACAATAAAATTAGTCACACTAAAAGAAATTTAAAAAGATGCAAAAGTTAAAGTTTCAGTATCTGCTCCTTGAAATTGCACAAATATCAGATGTTCAAACCTCTCGGATTTCATTAGGTTTTAGCCCTTAAAAAAGTTTGGGGAAAAAAAGAAGCAACACAGAAGACGAACAAAGTTCTGGAAGCAGTCTTCTGTAACTCCATACGAGTGACATCTGATGTCACACGTATATGTATGAATTCCCCCCATCCCCAGTTATGGGTGAAAAAAATGTAGCTATGACCCCCTTAATGAACAAAACAAAAATAAAGTTGACATGTTATTCTTCCTTGGGCTAACTCCATTTCAAAATGACAAAAAACAAAAATACAACATTAACAGGGAAAGAAACACAAAAATTAATTTGTGGAATCTGATTTGGCCCGTTCACATAGTCTCTTTCAACGCTGATTTAAAAACAACGGGTATGCGTGTCCTCCAAACACACCAGAACTGAAAAAAAGGACCAACATTGGTGCTTCTAGGAATTGATAGGCTGTTTTTTTTTTTGTATTTTTTTTTTTTTTTACTGTTTTAGGCTCTGGTAAAAAAAACAGTATGAGCTTCTTACTTGAATTGAATAAAAACAAAACTAAAGTAATAATTTTTGGACAAATAGAAGAGAAATCAGAAGTTAGAAGTTTTAGTAGAATTGATTACTGCAACAGTGTTTTCACAGGTCTGCCTAAAAAGTGGATCAGACAGCTGCAGCTGATCCAGAACGCTGCTGCCCGCGTCCTCACTAAGACTAAGAAAGTAGAGCACATAACCCCAGTTCTAAAGTCCTTACACTGGCTCCCTGTATCTCAGAGAATAGACTTTAAAATCCTCCTGTTAGTCTATAAATCCCTAAATGGCTTAGCACCTAAATACATCACAGACTTGTTATCAGGGCATCAACCATCCAGACCACTCAGGTCTTCTGGCTCCAGCCTGCTCTGCAGAACCAAAACCAGAACCAAACACGGAGAAGCAGCATTTAGTTCCTATGCTCCACTTATCTGGAACAAACATCCAGAAAACTGTAATAATGCTGAAAGCCTGAGTTCCTTTAAGGCTTTAAAGGAACTCAGGCTCAAGGTGGAAAACCTTTATTGATTAGAATCACCTTTAACTCTTAATGTTGAAGTTTGTAATGCAACTTGTCTAATTCCGTATCAGACCTGCTGCTGCTGCTCCAATGCAATGTTCTTGCCTCTGTAATGTTTTTCTCTGTATTTCCTCTGCTTGTTTTTAGTTTAGTTCCTGTACAGCACTTTGAATTGTCTTATTACTGAAAAGTGCTTTATGAATGAACTCGCCTTGCCTTGCCTATACAGCCAATATAAGTGGACCGAGTTACGCAAAGTATGCCTCTCTTCTATTGAGAATTTATTAGCCATTATTTTTTTCTCTCCAGATAATGGTGACCACATCACCACAAAAAGAATCTTTACCCAAAAGAACTGAAGACGCCTTTTGGGTGGGAGGTGAAACGTCTTCAGGAACCAAGAGCAGAAAGCAGGTTGTGCTTCAGAATGTCCTTTTCCTGCTGACCGAGAATCTACACCAGCGCACCTCCAGAAAAATGAAAGCTATGACACAAACAGAGGGTCATCCATGCTGTCAATTCTCTTTGGTTTTAATATTAACACAATTTAAAACAAAAAAGAAGGACTGAGAATCACAAAGGCTTTGGAAGACTGACCTGGGAGCTGTTTTTGCTCAGTTTGAAGCAACTCTGGAAAACAAAAAAAACTACATTTCAGTTCCTAACGTACAATGCAAAACCATCAAAAACCCTCCCTCCTCCTCAGGTTTCTGTCATCCAAACGTGGAAACATACAGACTTGACAAAGTTAACATAGTTTTTTTATCAGTGCTCCTGGAAGCGAGTTAGCAGCTTTTGACCAGTTAGAAGCAGCAACTGAAAACCAGAGACCAGGTCCTCATGTTTATTCTGCGAAGCCAAACTGGCAATCGTCTTTGGCTTTCTTCTCATCTAAAAGTAAAAATAAGAGAAAGAAGAGAATTACTGCTTGGATCTGCCCAGTTTCCATCAACACCGGTGGGAATCAGGGACGAGCTCATGTTTATGTAATGATACTGAAAACTGTCCCAAACTGCTACGCTCACAACTCATAGAAACTTCCATTTTAAAATAAATAAATAAAATGATCGTACAATGTTCATCAATGTTTGTCTAAAATAACACCTATTTTTTTTTTCTCTGGTTTTCTGCAACACCATTAAAAATCTGGTCTGAGCTCCTCACATAACTCCAGCCCTGTTTGCCCAATTGCAGCAATGACCCACATGTATAAATGAATAAATTAGCCTGCGTAGTATAATGCTAAATAATAATCCACGCAGTTGAATTAATACATAAATACATGGATGTATTTATGCGTAATCTCCAATGCAACTCATTTGTTGGGCCAGACAGTCGTGAGAGAGGGAAAAATATCATTATACAATAATTAGACTTCCTTTCCATCGCCCATTACAAAATAGGAAATATTCTATGTATTTACATCTGACAATGTCAATCCCATTCAGTATCACAGCATGATTTGCAAGTCATGCAGTGAGAAAGACCCGTCAAGGGAGAGGATAAAAGGCATAAAAGGATTGGGATTTGCTTCCTTCCAAGTCTGTCCAGTACAAGGGGAAAACAAAATGTACCCGTGCACAACGGGAGAGGCAAAGGGGGGATTACAAAAAAATAATACAGAAACATACTCTGGATAGGCTTGGAGCTGCTACAAAAGACAAACGGATGGATGCCAATGTTTCCAGGAAGCAGGAGGTAAAGAGCTCGGTTTTGGGGTTGTCTCTCGTGGCTTTCATGCGGGTGAGTACCGTTCGTAGTCTACTCCTGTTGGATCCTCCGCTGCTGCACTTTTAGAGCAGTTTGAACTGCTTTTTGTCATTTTCTTCTGCGCTGTTGAAAAACTGGAGAGACTTTGAACTGCCATGTTGCCCCCCCACCCCCCCACCCAACCCCCAAACTCATCCAAGAGGTCACGCTCAACCTTTTTTTTTTTGTTTTTTTGAGAAACACGTCCTCTCCCAGAGGCAAACAACTTGCAAGTGGACTCAGACACTCGGCGGTGGAACAATACGCTTCCTCAGGATCTTAGGAGCCGATTTGCATTGGCAACAGGTAGCGGCTCTCAACGGGGGCCCCGGATGTCTGTTTAGAAATTCATCTAGTCCTTCACATCAGAGAGCTCCGGCGGGCTCAACAAGGGAAAACATGAAGGGGACCAAAGTGTTGGAGTGCTTTAGTTGACAGGCTCAAACAACTTATAGTGATCCTTCATTGCTGCGTTTGATGGACATCTGAGCACCACTTGTGAAAGCGTGGGGGATGACGCGGAGGGGGTGCCGGGGGAAAGGGTGGGGTGATACACGGTGTGTCAACACCAGGACTGATGGAGTGTGCGCTAAAGCACTGTATTGAAAAAAATAAACAAATCAGAAACAATTAAGTGTGAACTCTCATGGAATATTCATTGGCGAGCAGCCTTTGCATGACAAGCCATCACGCCACCTCCAGTCCATTTTTTTTTTTTTTTGTTCCTTCTCTCCTTGTCCTGCTCACATGGAGATGTGCCTGCCACTTAAATCAAATTAGTCATTAGCAAATTGAATCAACAATTAGAGCAAAAGAGCTACATGGAATTAGCGTCAGCTCAGTCACATTTGTCAACCAATCAGAAGAACCTCTGGAGTTTTTCCTGCGGTCTAACTCCACGCCGGTGCATTCAAAGTCACGGCTGTAGCTCAGGGCAGAAGGCCCCTTCAGTTGCTTTCCTGCCAGGGTCACCTAGCATCACTCGATTTGCTTTAAATTTGCCAAACTGCATTTGTTTGCCTTGATGGATCGGAGCGCTTCCCCGATCTCCCACTCCTCTGGATTATTCGTATCGACATCTCTCACTCCTCTCCAACGCAGCTTTTAGTTAGAAGCTGTCAAAAACATTGCTGGCAGAAATGGAAGTATCCTCATTATGCAAATGCTGGCCTCCACTGATGGCATGTTCTGTTTTTATAAATTGCATCTCCCCTTGTCAGAAGTCAAATTGTATTTGAGCAACTTCAGAGAAATTGTCATGAAGATTTCAATTTGGTTTGCCCGCGATGCCACCATCAATTTAGTCTGAATGAACGCGGACATCTGTTTATTTCTTTACAAAGAGTAACATGATTGTGCTGCTGTGGGAAGCCTTTTCCACAATCACATTATTATATAAGTCCCGCGTGCGGTAGGTTTTTGAAAAGAAACAATAATAACAACGTAGAAAAGTCAAAGTAAAGTTGTTCCAGATGCAAATTTTGCAACTAAAATATGACAAAGAGACGACGTCGGTGTATATTCTCAAATGCTTCTCTGCACAAACTTTGATGGGAGTTGATGAGCCGTCCTCTGAGGAAATATTAATAACGGTTTTCCATTAGGGGTAACAAGATAACTCGTTTAAAAGTAAGCTCCTGTATTGCTTCGTGATTTTGGAATAGTTGTTGGGTTTTTAATTTTAGCGTTTTCCTGCAGGCTTCTGTTGCAAATCGACAAACCAACAAAGTTTATGAATAAAAAATCGAATCGACACCCGAGCAAGCGCCGAACAATGAAATCCCAATTGCAGCTTTTGAAAACATTCTGTTTTGCATTACAGGAAGTATCCTCCGGACATCGCCTCTGTGAGCCTGGAGAACGCTTTATATATATATATATATATATATAGAAATTGTTTAATCTCCTGGCAAAAAAGAAAGAAAGAAAGAAAAAAAACGGCCTTGGAGAGGGTTTTGAAACTTGATCAGTGTGGAAAACTGTGTTTGATGGGATTAAAGAGGAAGCTGAGCATGCAGTTTGAGGCATATAAGAACATATAAGGTTTGGTTCTGTTTGGGCTGTCAGCACGGGTCAATAAAAATCTATTTTCTGGGATTTTAATCTGTTTCTTCTGTAAGGTTAAAATGGATCTAAACTACATTTAGGAGTTGGACTTTCTGGCTTATCCTTACTTGGATTTTTCCCACCCCTGGTTGTTTCACCTGTAGTGGGATTCTAATGGTCTAAAATGGGGAAGAAAAAAAAACATGCATTAAAGCGACAACAAAAGCCCAACACAACCCCACTGCCTCATATCCTCCATCATTGTTCCATTACTGATAAGTGTGATGCTTTAAATCTCTGACAGCAACAGAAATTAATGGTGCCTGGCTACCAACGTTGACAACCCAAAGACAAAAAGGGAAGGAAAAAAAAATGAAGAAAGTGAGAAAAAACGTCAGGGTCGATTTTAATATTCATGAATTTTCTACTAGCTCAGTTCAGCAGTTTCGATTAAGCATTAATTAGGAGCCAGAGGGGAAACCAAACAAAAATAAGGAGCTGAATGACTAATGAAGGTGGTTGAGATGTGGGTAGACTGTCACGCCACTAATGGGTCGGTGTTATGGGTGCTACTTGGGCAGGAGTGCCAACGGTGTGGGCGGCTAAGACGCACCTCTGCCCACACCAGAGATCACACTCGGAGAGAGAAAAAACACACTCTGGCCATGAAAGAATAACACTCGCCTGAAAACAGCGAACAACCGGAGCTTCGCGGTAGAGGGAGAGAAAAGAGAGAGAGGGAGCGGGGCAGACTCCACGTTTGGGAGGGGTTCATGTGTTTGGTTGAAGGCGCACACGTTCCTCCAGGAAATGGGAGATTTCTGCAGCCCTTTTTCAAAAAAAAAAAAAAAAAAAAACAGCTGGAAAAACTTAAAAACACCGATCCCGATGAAATCACGTAGGGGTCAGGAAATATGAAGACAGTCACAAGAGGAGGCTCTAACGCTGAAGTCCTTTACAACACAAAATGACATTTGTTTGCTCAAAATACATATATATTTCAATCAAACGAATATAGAACAAATTTGACTAAGCTTAAATTAAATTCTAGCAGTTTTTTATTTATTGTTGGTAAATGCAAGACGTAGATTCATTAAGAGGAGCATTTCTATTAAATGTGTATATGTTTGATATGATATATAAACATTTTGTGAGTTTGTATCCCAGCTCAAGTGTCTCTGTAAACTGAAACTAGGTAAGATACTGCTAATAAGCTCCAGTTGAAGAGTATAGAAACTTTGACCAAAGCCAATAAACCCAGTGCATTTCAGGCCCATCATTGCCCATGTTTGTTCCAGTAAATGCAGCGGCAACATTGTGAATAATCTGGCATCTCGGAGGAATTTTAGGTTAATTAATTATTCTTCACTTTGCTTCAAGTCCATTGAATAAAAACTATATAGGCAAAACAAAACCAATACAAGCAAGCTTTTCACTTGTGTTTTATACTTAACGCAGCAAGTAAAGTCAAATTATTTATCATTTTGTGATCTTTAGCCTCACAAACAAAACCTTTTACTATTGAATAAAACATCCTTAAAATGTAAATGCCCTTCTACCCAGAGTGTATGATCTCAGGGTATATCCGAATATTCAACAACATTATTACATGATAATACAATGTATTATCATCTCAATAAAAGGCAAAATGCCCATGGGTTTCCTTCAGTGTGTCACAACTAATGTGAGCTTTAATTATTATGGTGTACTTCATGCATTTACAAGACTACAATGTATATGTATGACTGCTCTGGAGCTGAATATATTCGTCAAATATGAATAAACCACATAAATATGAATTTGGAATAAAATTTTCATTCATTATTGTCATGGCTCCAAAATGTCAGCGAGGGCACGATTTGCATCCTATAAATATTTTCATCTTAATTACGTTCATTTCTTTTAAATATAGCAGAAGTGAGAAACTGCTGTGTGATTTTCTTAGTGGTTTTATAGTTATTGCAACGGTCAGAATCAGAGGAAGAGTACAGAAGAAAATAGGCTATCTTTTCTTTTATCTGTTTGAGGAAGGGCTTTGCTGTCTCCTCTCCGGGTAAAACAAGGATAAACGAAACAGGGGGGGAAATAAATGATATTGTTACAGAGGAATTATCCCTAAGCCTGCCCATGATATTTGAATTGTATTGGTGAATTGTAATCAGGTATTTTAGCTCAGCTCTCCGTGTTGAACGCCTACCATCTGGTATTGGACGACAGTGTGACAGACAGGGGGCTGCGGAAAGAGGAGGAGGAGGCGGCACGGCGGGGTCTGAGAGGCAGAGAGAAAAACCTTATCCAGCTGAAAAGCCCGACGACTTTAGTTCCCCAATCTCTAAATCTACACATTGTAATGTAAGCCCACAGACAGGAAGCCCAGAGCAAACAGTGTCTGTATGACCAGATATAGGCTGGAGATCCGTTGCAATCATGCGGCTGTGTCGGGGCTTTGTCCACTCTGAGTAGGGGAAAAATGAAACAAAGCCAGACTTTCAGATATTTCACCGTTTATACGTTATTCTTTAAGCCCCAATTACATTCACTCTCTGCTCTGCTTTCAGACGCTATAGCCCAAGATAATGTCCTTTGAGATTGGCTTCATTTCTGTTTTTACAGTGTTTTCACTATCAAGAACCAACTAGAAAAAGTGTAGTTTTTATTAACATTATTATAATTTTGACCAGTGTATGCATATAGCCGGCTACTGGATATGGACAGTTACCTTCTTCTCCTGCTCAAAACTGGCTTTATGCTAATTTAAACTTTCCCTAATCCTGAACATTCCCAGAACATTTGATCAATTTATCAGATCCATGGTTAATACCATTTCCTTTCTATTTCAAGGTTTATAGTGTCCCCTTTATTTCTGAAAAATATAAGCTTGATGAAAATATTTTCATTAGTTTTTTTGTTCTTTTTTTAGTTGAATAAATGTTCTGCTTGTATTTATTAAGATAAATCAGTGACGTCCAACAGAAGTATTGTTGGGTTTAGTTGTTTCTACTGGTCTGGTGTTTAGAAAATTAAATTGATTGGATTTAAAGTTAAATATTGATTTTTGAAGGTGAAGTTCTGGAAAATTACTGTTCAGAATCTGAATCAACTTGAACCGGCAAGTTTTTTGCACACAAACAAGGAATGCGACTTCAGTTCCACTTTGCTCTCAGTACTGCTATTTGAAGTACAACTATACAAAAAGGAAAATAAAGAGTTTTTGCAGATCTTTATATATATATATATGTGCATGTTTCTACAAAAAAGGAAAACATGGCTGGATTGATGTAAATACGCATGGTATCAATCTGGGTACTCTGGCTGCATCTGAAATGTTCTAATTGTAGCTCCTAGCTCCTGTTCACTGACCTTTCATGAGGTCAACAGTAAGAACTCTTTTGGGGGGAAAAGGAGCTTCGGACTGCTATGACGATTTACTACAGCCTTTAATTCATAGGTTATTATGCGACAGAAACGCACATGAGTGATCGTAGTGAAATCCGGGCCTACAGCCTTTCCGAAGATTTACTACAAGTGCACGCTTTCTTCTCACCGGACATTTTTTGTTAATTTCCGTGAGGTGGGATATGCTTATACGTCATGTCACGCAAAGGATTGTGGGATTCCTTAGCACCGCTAAGGGACACAGCAAGGTTCCTATGCTAAAGGAGCTATGAAAGGAAGCATACAGGCTCCTCCTCCTATATCCTTCTCTACTCACAGCACTATTCAGACAGCACTTATCATGGCAACTGCTGACACACTTCCACTTTGGCTAAAGAGTCCTTACCCATTAGACCTTTTTATGGATGCAGCCACTGTCTCTGTGGTGGCTGTTTTTTTGTAAATAGGGCTCTTTAGAGCATGATGTGTGAGGTCTCCCGAGATGTTAGCTACCCTTTTCTTGACTCTAGACCATTACAAGTTGTGGATGCAGGGAAGGCCAGACCTGATGATCCATTCTGCACACCTGATTGTTCGCTACAGTTTGGACCTGTCCTGTTTTGTGGATGAGCCACACCACACAGAGATGGACGAACACAGGACAGGCTGAATGAGGGCAGTGGAAAAGATGAGTAGCAGCTCCTGTGGAAGGATGGACTTCTTGAGTTGCCGGAAGTCCAATCTCTGTTGGGGCTTCTTGCAAGCAGTGTCCATGCATGAGGACCATCTCAGGTCCCAGATCTGGGTGGTTCGTGGGGACCCGGAAGTGATTCACATCAGAAACAGTGTTGTTAAAGATGGTGAGGGGAGGCAGTGTTTGTGAGGGTGGGTGTTTAAGAAGTTTCAGGAGTTTCACAGATGGGAGCGCTGAGGTGCACTCATGTGTACAGAGAGGAGGGGAGTGGGGAGAGATACCAACCCTGGGGGCACCGGTGCTGATAGTTCTTGTGAGAGAGAAGATGCTCCCCAGCATCCCCCCGCTGCTGCCGGTTAGTCAGGAACCCTGTTTTCAATTGACAGGTGGACAGCGGTAGTGGGGCTGGGTGAGCTTCTGGTGGACGGTGTCTGGGTTGATGGTTTTCTCCAGTTGGAATCAATATTTCTGCACCTCTGGATGCATTTAGACATTCAAACAAATGAAATAGAATTTAAAGCTAATAAATATTCAATCTTAAGTTTTAATGGGATTTTTTTCAGTTGTATTTTTAGAGATGGATTACTCTACCATTAGATCTAGTACTTTCCACACTTCTTAATAAGTCTGGAAACCTAGAAAATGTGTTCACATGTGGTTCAAATACACACTACTTCAACTTTTTCTCAAGATGGAGGTTTTTCTGGTGGATTCAGTACTTTTTCAAGTTAACACCATCAAACATTTTTATCAGTTTTAAGGTCACTACCTTAATATTACTAATATTAATATTACTTAATATTATTATTATTATCATTATTATATTACAACTTTTTACTGTAAAGATACTCCCTGTTATCTGTGGAAATAGAGGCATCAACATGTTGATTGTCCATTTATGGCTACGCTTAGATATATTAAACAAATAATAATAATTAAGGGCTGTTAGGAATTAATAATATTTTTTCCCAAATTTGAAAGTTTCAGGATGAAAGACTATAGGCAGCATCTGGTCATCCAGTATGGGAGGTGCTTTCCACACTTCTTATTACATCTTCATACCAAAACATCTTGAGGCGATCTCGGGTAAATAATGATTCCCTTCACCAGTTTTGGAGTTGAAGGAGAGGCTAACATTTAGCCTTCCTTTGAATTCAGTACTTTTTACTGTTTATTTCATTTGGTCAAAAATTGGACGTTTGATTTCTCTGTTCACTTTGGCCTTCAGTTTTATTTGATATGTTTTTTGGTACTGTAAGCAACAGAGCAGATTTGGAGCCAATGTCAATGTTTTTCCCAATTCTAAGGGCAAAGTTCTTCCTTTATTTGAAATATAGAGAAGTAGTCAACACCACACCTTTGCTTCAATACCCTAAATATTTTGGTCAGATTTCAAGAAAGCACAAATTTCTTAATATTTTTTCGAGATTATTTCTGCAGCTCTATTGCTTTCTGTTGCTTTTTGGCTAATTTAAGTTTGCCAACATATCTTGATTAGATTTGAGACCAGTGTTCCGGGTTAGGGTTCCTGTCTTATTCATGTGGATGAAAATGATTATAATCCATTTTTAAGTGGCTCTAAATAAAAAATATGTCAAGTGACCACTATTTGCTAAATTAATTTCTGATACTCTGATACTCTAAAACAGAAATGTAGGGTTAAACCATGAGACACATATGTTTCTGGTTAGGTTAAGCCAATAAAAAACGTCTTGGTTTAGGTTAGGGCATAATGGTGAGAGACTCTTGAGACATTTTGTTATGATACCAACTTTATATTGAAAATCTGCTACCTGGTGAAAATAAAATACATATTAAATGTGTATCTTTTATTACAAATTTGACAATCTAGACAATAGGACAATCTAGACAATAAGACAAAATGTCACCACTTCCTCTGGATCAAAGCTTCGTCCACATGGGCAGAAGGGAGTTGGCTTTGCTGTGGGTCCTTCAAAGCCTTCTAAAAGTAGTAATTACCAGAAATACATAAAAATAATTCTTCATAAAATGCTATAAACAGTTTTATTTTCATTTTGTAACTGAGACAATAGGATCTTGCCATCCATTCACACTGGCTTGTCCGTGTAGGTACACATGGGGCTTTTGTTTTTGTTTTTCTTATAGAGAACGTGTAATGCAGTTGTTGACTCTACACACAGGTTTTTGAGGTTTCCGAAATTCTTGAATCAAAAATGCTACATTTGGAGATGTGTCGTTTACTGCGGGGGGCCCCCTGATTTTTCTGTTTATCGATCCTGCATCCACCACATCCGCTTCCTTTTGTTCCAATGTAAGCAAACCCGAACTGAACAACACGTGAACGTCTTATCTGGTCAGCGAGGGTCAAGCGTGAACAATAACGGTGATTATCACCATGGGCCGTGGGTGAGGGTGTGAGCCCGTGTTGAAGTTTTTCTTTTCTTTAGTCAGCCGTGCCACCTATCACAATTCATTACCACAAATTAGGGTTCAATAAAATTGCTATTCAGAGATAATTAGGAGCTGGTTTGTGGTGGTGGGGACGCGGTGGTAAGGAAGGGGGTGGGGGAGGTTGGAGGGCAGAGGAAGAGTATTTGTGGGGGTGGGGTGGGGGTGTGGGGGGGATTTCCTCATGTCTTCCTGACCCAACCCAACAAATAGAAGGTTTTGCAGCTGAGGCAAGTGAAGTAAGACCCTGACCTGCTGTCCAAAACACCCCCACCACCCACCACAGTGGTCGAATACACATTGAGAGGACACGAACAATAACAAAAAGCAACACAAATACCCCCCATGCACCCCCACCCCACCCATCTTCTTCTCACCTGCTGAGTTGGAACTGCTCCAAATTAAACAAATTATTTCATGCCTCTCTTCTCTTGATTCATTTTATACTTCACAAAAAAAAGAAAAAAAAAAAAAACGTGGTGCGACGGCTCACCAACAAACAGTTGGTCCACATAAGGAAGGCGGCTAATAGGGTTGCGTCTGTGGGTTTGTGAGCGGCTGCCGGAGAGAAGGAGCAGGGGTTCCGCCTGCATATGTGCACAAAGCCGGGGAAGGTTTGTCTCTCGTTAATTAACACTTCCTCAATGCTACTGATCTTTGCATTCAAGGAGGATCGAAATTTTTCGTCGGGTCGACAAAATTTGCCTTCAAGCAGACATATTTAATTAAGACACAGCGTCGGATTTCTTTTATATTTGCATTATTATTCATTAGTTTAGTTTATAAAAAAGTACAGTAAATTGCTCCTTTTGTTGTTGCTGTAGAGGTGTGTAAATAACAAAGCTGCAGCTTTCTTAATGGTTAATTTGTTGTTTTTTTAAGAATAAACCTGACTGTGACTCCAACACCAAACCAAAGTAAACAGATGTTTTTTTTTTTCTGTTATTTAATAGCTTCTTTGTTACATTTTTTATATAGGTCACTGAATAAGTGCGGTTGATCGTTTGTCAATTTGTTTGCTCTTGCTTGACATTTTTGTGGATGCTTGAAGCAAACTACAATTTTTCTGTTTTTGTGTTTAACTTGAGGATTTTTTATGCCATTTTACAATTAGATTGGTTTTATTCGCAATAAAACTTTATTCTATTTCTTGCTTTATTTTTAGTTGATAAACAGTTTAACAAAAATATTTTGTAAATTAGCTTGTTTTAGCTTTAAAGCATAAATAACAAGATACTTACTGAAGATTGAAGTTTAAAGTAATCTTTTAATTTTAACAGGTTTCTTCTTCTGACTGAAAGTAAAATGAATGTTTCGTATTCAGATTACTGACCTGAAGTAAAAGATTAGTTTACAAATCTTAAGAAAAAAAAACTCATAGAAATATGACAAAAAAAATTGGAAAATTCTGAACAGTTTGATTGGTGTACGGCTAATAAAGATCTGTCAATTGATCACTGAGAAGGGTATAAATAATTTTTGACAAGCCTTTTTTTTATTACATTTTATTGAAAATAAAAATCTGACATAAGCAGATTTTTAAATTAAAATATGGATTGCAAGTTTTTTCAAAGTACAAATAGTTCTAACCTTTGCAGAAAAGAATACTTTATGCAACGAATACAAACAATTATTCATCTGTTTACTTCATTGAATGAAATTTATTGACATAAAAAGTTTAGAAGATGAAGGGAATTTAGTTTTAGCTTGCTTTTTTAACTTAAAAATACTGAACAATCCATCAGAGTTAGCTCCCATATTCTCACTGTGTGTTATAGAATAATAATTATCTATGTATTTACTTGTTAAATTAAAACGTATAAGTAAAAGCCATTATTAGATTTCTTTCGTAAAAAAAGCTAAAGTTTGTGTTAAATTGCTGTTTTACACCATACTAACATGTGCTTTAGCTCTGACGTAGAAACAGTTCAGCTGCTGGGTTGTAGAATACGTTTATTTACCTCACAATAATCTCTCAATGGTTTTATAGTGTAAGCTTATAGCGGTGATTACTAGGCTTAGCTATGTAGACATAGTATACTATTTTTTTTTTTCAAAAAATAACTCAAATCTTAACTCTAAACACTAAAAACACTTATATATTTTAGCACATCTATCTATCTATCTATCTATCTATCTATCTATCTATCTATCTATCTATCTATCTATCTATCTATCTATCTATCTATCTATATGTATATGTGTGTGTGTATATATATATATATATATATATATATATATATATATATATATATATATATATATATATGTATATGTACATATTCATTAGTGGATTTGAGCTATAGAATGCTGCTGCTGAAGCTTGTATTAGCAGGCTTTTATTTTTACTTTTTATTTACTTAACTAACATGAGCGTTAGCTTCGACGTGTTAACAGTTTAGATGTAGAATAACAAATATTGACATATTAAGTTTTTGTTTTAACTATCTAACAGTGGCTTTTGCAATTTTGTAAAAAAAAAAAAGAAATACAAAAATGACAAATACATTGGCCAAGATTATCAGGTGCCATTTATAAGAATTGATATTAGCCATTAAACTGATAATAAAAGAAACAATGTGTCACATGTTTAACCATTTTTCATTTGAAGCACAAAAACTTGGTACCAGATTGTTTTCTTCGAATAAGAACAAATCGACACCCAGGGTGAGGACTTTTAATACGTTTTGTCTGTTTATTCTTGAGCTCTGCTTTGGCTGCAGTTACTGACATTCAGCTGCTCTACTGAACCTGTCAAGTTTAACTCCACTTGTTCCCTCTTGTGGCTGTTTGTGCCCTGCGTCCTCCTTCATCCTCCTCCTCTTCTCCCGTGTCCTCCAGCTGTCTGCATTATGACTCTGGCTGCAGCCCCATCGCCACTGGAGGGGCCGTGTGAACCGGCCATTTCGGTCACCTCGCATCAATGTTCGGCTGGAATGTGCCGTGGCCCCGGCCCCGGTCGAGGGACACCACTCAGGGGGTTGAAGGAGGGGAGGGGGGGGATGAGGTTGCAGTTGTGGTGGTGCTTGTCTGAGCAGGTGCTCAGTTAGGGAGCAAGGGGGAAAATAATGTTGATGTAACGCCCCTTGCCAACCATTGTGGGTGGGTGGGGGTTGGGTTGGTGGGGGGTACATGGACACCGAGGGACACAGAGAGCCTGTGGGTGTGCCTCTCTAGAGGTCACTGTGCCAGATCACAATCACACTGGGCCTTTACTTATTAAGTGGCTTTCTGTGCACCCAGTGGTCAGCCAGCGTTACACGTCAACTAAACCTGCTCTCCCGCACAAATAGAAGCTGGTAAAGAGACACCAGCCAGCTATTGAGACCGCCACTCCGCTGTTGTGCTTGTCCCTGCCACTACCTGCCGCTGTGGACAAGCACGGCACATGATACCAGAGGTGTAGCATTCCTTCTCCTCCCCTTGTTGAAAGAAGTCCTTTACACACCAAACAGAGCATTGCAGACTCTCTGATCAGCAATTATGCACTTTAGAGGTATTAAATACTGCTGAGAGGAGAAAACGGGGGCCTCAGGGGACCACCGGCAGTCCATAAATACACTTCCCTATGCTGAGTAAAACAAGGGGACCTGCCATTTCTAGACATCCTCCAAGCATTGAACGCAAAGCAATTATGTCACGTGGATTTCAGCTTTACTTTTTGTGTGCAAAGAAGATGACAACTCTTCAAAGTTATTAGCTGTAAATATGTGTGTGGGCCCATTCATGTTTATCTTTTTCTATATTTATAATTAGCACAGGTCAGAGCTTACCCATTTCTAAGTGGTGAGCTGGCACAAAACATTATCATCAATTAATATGCCATAATCACTGGCTTCACTTTCATATGCACTGTATGCATTTGTCTTTTAAAGTGATCCGGTTTGGCAATCCAGCCGCCTCCTCTCTAATGTATGCTAATGTGAGTTAAAACACTGCGGATCGTCTCTGAGGAATAAGAATCTATACCGCCCCCGTGCTGGCGGCATGTTCCTTTTATGCAACTGAGAAAACTTCTTCAGCATCCAGTTTGTCTCACTAATTTTGTAATGCATTCTATTTGTATGATTTCCTCACGTTTTCCTTCCCTGAGTGAAGACCTGTGAGTACAAGAGACATTGGCATGGCGGAAAATATTCATAACCATAGAGCTCTTACCCATTTGTCTCATCACAATTTCAAATGTAAACACATTTTATTAGACTTTCAGAAGATCAAGACAAAGTGGCATTTACATAGAAATCTGAAAACTATTGGATGGATTTGTATTCACCCCATTAAAAAAAAAAACCCTATGGTGAAACATGGTGGTGGCAGCATCATGTTATGAGGAAAAAAAGTAAAAAAAAAAAAAAATGGAGGCTGGTCACAGTTGATGAGAAGATGGATCACGTAATCCTTGAAGAAAAACCTGCTGAAGACCTGAAACAACACTGAGTAGTGTGGGTAGGGGAAGTTAGTAGTTGGGAGGGGGAAGATAAAATAAAAATGGTTTACAAAAATTCTGGCGGTCTAATCAGGTGAGAAGAAAACTGAACTTTCAACCTCCAAGCAAAAGCTAACTTGTGGTGGAACACTACCAATGTATACCAGCTTAAATACATCATCACCATAATGAAACATGGTGGTGGTAGCATCATGCTGTGGTGGATGGTTTAACATGGACAGGGAAACTGGTCAGAGTTTTAATGCTGTGTATTAGATGCTCCCTTTTTATGAACCAACATTGTGAAACGCACTAAACAACTGTTGCGCTGTCATGACTTGTGGCAAAAGTTATTAACTGGAAGGGTATCAAGTATGGTACATGTGATTTTATGTTAAAAAGGTTTCTCAACATGAGTGTTTTTTCTACATTGAATCAATTATAGCAAATTAAGAGTTGTATATTTTTCTGTGTGACATTAGTTAATTATGATAAAACATTGCCTTTGAAGTTTTTTACACAATCCTGGCAGCAGTTGTCTAACTCAACACTGTTCAAGCCATAGATGTAGGATCATATCTGTACTGCGCCTGCAAGTAAAACATTTAGGATTGTCGGAACAACAAATGTTTAATGGAAACTTTTAGGCATATTATTTCATTTTAGAATTTGTTCCTTCATTAGCTGTTTGCTTTTTTTTTTTTTTTCTAAACGACTATATTTAGAACTGTTGAGGATTTCATTTATCTTGACAAAAACCCTGTTCAGTCTGAAGAAAGGTCACCCCACAGCATGGTGCTGCCAGTACCTTTTTTCACTTTGGGTATGGTTTTCTTTTGCACACTATCGGTTTGTGGCTTTAGCTAAAGGTTTCACATCAGCAAATGTCAGTGACATTCAACCAGGAGAGCTGAACTGTATTTCTGGTTAATTAAATGCTATGAAATTGATGGTAGGTGTGTACCAAAGATGAATCACTGCCAAATGGAGCTGAAACAAGTTTCAACAAAGGATTTATTTAAGGTGGTGCACAATGATCCAACCAGGTTATTGCAGCATTTCAGTTTTTATTACATTAGTTCCTAACATATTGCCTTGTTTTGCAATTGAATTGAACAGACCCTTGGCCACATATAAGACAGAAAAAGTTTGGAAGTGATTGAACATGCTTTCATATTTATTCCGTCACAAAAATGCTGTTTTTCTAGAGGTGCGTATCACTATGAAAGCCAAAGGACTGTCCGTTTAAAATGAGATCAAAGCAGCCAGCACTGAAATGGTTGCTTCCCATGTCTTACAACTACTGTGCCACTAAAAGCATATCTGTAAGGTGGCCCTTAGCTGTAGTATCATTGATTGTTGAAATGTATAAATCATAAACTTGAATAAAATACAACATTTTAATGGAAAGTTGCAATGGAAGGTATGGCATTTGTTTTGTATTTCTAGTTCATGTGGGTGTGATCTATCCCATTCAGCCAGCACAACTGGGCAAACTGAGCAATAGTAGTGTGTCCTTCAAAGAAAAGTGGTTCTGCTCTGGAGAGTTTTTAGGTAATTTATTAGCAAGTTTGAATAAGATCCAAACTAGAAGCAGGAGACCTCTACTGTAGCAGCATTGTGATATGACATGATTGTCTTCAATGGTTGAGACGGAAATGATCCGACAGAACTTTTAAGACAGTCGATTTCCAGTTTTAATGCAAGTATAAAACAAACCCTGGGTTGAGACAAAGATAGCAGTAGACAGACCTCTCCAAAATGCACTCCGCAGTTAGTGCTCTCCAGCTGCTGAAGCACCGCGGGCGAGAGGACTTAAAGAACGGCATGAGTGACGCACCGCTTGGGCGCAAGCGGTGCTGAGAAGAGGGGAAGTGACAGCAGACAGTTGCTGCACACTGCGGCAAGCTGGTGGTGTCACACCTGGCAGCTGTCAATCACCGCGCTGGTGCAAGAAGAAAAAAAACACCTCACGTCCCTGATATCGCAGGGGCCCCCGCCAAAACGCGCCTTCGGTGGTGTCATTCATCCGGCTCGCGTACAGAAAGCGCGGGGTCACTATCCTGTCACTGCAAGTCATAGAGAGGAAGAGGAAGAAGAAGAAGAAGAAGGGAGAGGGGAGGGAAGCATTCGTCTATTTACATATGGAAAGGTCACAAATAGCCTGCAGGCACTGTGCTAATTAGAGAATGTGGCAAAAAAAAACTCCAAAGATAAATTGAAAGACAAAACTGGAGAGTTATCTAAGAGTACTAACTTAATGAAGGTGGCGATGAAGTGAATAAAAGGGAAAGGGAAGTGGGCAGACCCATCAAAGGGAGACTCAAACAATAGAAGTTGCATGGAATATTGCCTTTTTTTAAGTTTACTGAATGAGTTAGATCCTCGGTGGGCGATGAGCAAACCAAAGTGGTCGCCCAACTCCCGCGCTCCTGCAGATGCAGTGCTGGTTCTATCACAGGCCTCTACCAGCAGACATTGACCATATGACGGTGTTCAGATGACCGGCCGTGGATGATGTCCCTTAGCCAGATAATCGAATCAACCTTTATAATTCATTGTGACAAGCTGACAGGGAAAATGAGTGTAAAATTTTATACTTACATGAATTTTTGTGTCAGATCACCGTCTGTGCACTTGTTTATCTGCCCGGCCATAGCCGAGGGCCTCTTTCTCCGTGGGCGCTCCGTGGAGTCCGTTTCCAGGCCTTCAGACACATCGTCCTTCGCCCTAGTGAATTTGTTGATTAATTTCTGATGCTTCCCTTAATTAACACCCCCAAAGGAGAAAGTAGATTTCCTAACCCAGCTTTGCTGCAGAATAAGCACAAAAAAACCAGAGTCTGAAGAAAGATGACCTCGGGGAGACAGACGTTGGGATGTCCAAAATGACATTACAGGAGCAACGTGACACCAGGCCAGGACCTGGACCTGGGCGATGCCTCAGGAGCTCCAGGGCCTTTTAATCAGTGGCTGGAAACGAGCTCCCTATTAGTCTCATTTCATTTGCTTTAGCTTCGGCAAAGACGCGGGATACACAAGATGCCACCCGACGCCTGAAACATGCTGCGTCTGTGCCAGTGCCGTTGCCGCCTCCGGCCCACGGTCATTAATTGATGCCACTCGCTTACTTCCAGTGAAATTGGCAGATGATAGACAGGGGCAAAATAAAAACGTGATTTCTTCCTCGTTTTTTTTTTTTTTCCCTTTTCTTCCCAACATCAGAGTGGATCTCACTAATTGGGTTGAATGGCGCCCATCTCGTCTTGTGACAGCCAAGCAGGATGCATGAGAAGCTGCGGGCAGCTTGGAGAGCTCTCACCCTGCCATGCCAGAATCAGAAGACACGCCGGCAGGAGGGGGGCGAAAGTTGCGAAAGACACGCTGAGACAAAAGAGCACAGCTAGAGATTGGGCGCTCACTTTTCAGGGACCTTGAACAAACAAACTTGCACTTTGTGTCGCCGAGGGCAAGAAGTTGTGTCCGTCGTTGCTTCAGTCAGGGAGGAGCAACTCGCTGCATCGGTTTTAGGGGAACATATCAACAGTGGAGAGTGGGAGTGTAAAACTAATACCAAAGCAGCATATTCTTAGCTAGCAAAAGCTCAATAACCCTGATTCAGGATTCCATACAAAGTGTGGAAAAGTATGGAATTTGGTTGTTTTTTCCTGCACTTGGTGAATGTGGAGACAAAATAAAGCATGAAAAAATATTTGCAATTCCAGAGTTTCTTTCTCAATCCTGAAAGTTGCAGTCATCTGTTTGCCCATCCATCCATCCATCCATCCATCCATCAAGCCTGCTAACCATCCATTTAACTGTCTGTCTATTGAGGCCTACGTCTAACCAGCTAGCTTTCACTTATTTATCCTTTCATTCATCTATTTGTCAGTTTAAGCATCCTCCAGTGATCAGTTGGTCTTTCCATTTATTTATTCATGAGTTCATCGAATCATCTTTTTGCGTATAGGTCCATCTTTCTGTTAATCTGTCCATCCATCTATTCATTTATTCACCTTTTTGTCCATCCATTCATCCATCTGTCTCTCGACCCATCTATCATTTTATTTATCCTTTGATCGATCGATCGATCGATCGATCGATCTATCTATCTATCTATCTATCTATCTATCTATCTATCTATCTATCTATCTATCTATCTATCTATCTATCTATCTATCTATCTATCTATCTATCTATCTATCTATCTATCTATCTATCTATCTATCTAACTCTGTTCGTTGTCTTACCTTTGGGAATTTGACGTTCTTTGCACTTCTTTAGAATCTCACCAAAGGTGTGGGAAATTAACAAAAATGAAGTACACAATGAGAGAGCTGAAAGCCCATCATTTTTCCTGAATGCCAGACCAATACAGTGTCCAATTAGGGCCATTAAATGTAAATTTGATCCGGACGCCTCGAGTAAAAACAGACACGGATGTTTGAGCGGGGTCGTCTCAGCCCCGCCGCCAGACAATCGTTCGCTTTGTGTTTGCCAAGATTCGGAGGGCAGAGAGGGAAGAGGCAGGAATTCCTGTTACAAAAGGACAAGACGTGCAGGTGTAATTGGGATATTTGGGAGGGTTTAGTTTCAGGCCCCATCTGAGCAGCGGGGAAATGAAGCCTGTAAGATTAGAGCGGCAAAGACCCTTTGTCTTACCTCTTTGCTTCATTCCTCTTTACTGCCTTCATTTTTCTATTTCCACTTCTCTGTTTTTGCCTGCTTTAGCATTTATAATTTACTTTTCTTTCTGTTGCACAGGACATTGACACTCAGCTGCCCCGCTACCCCCCTCTCCCCGCCAATGATAGGAGCTTGATCGGGCAGGTATAGGTAACAAATGAGATCAATTAACGTGTCCAAGAGGGGCACCTACCGGAGAGTCCGGTTACACTAAACGATCTCCTCATCTTTTGTTTCCCTCCGCAGGAATCCATTTGCAACCTCATCACTTTCCCCCGGTCTGAACAACGGAGCCGATTGTTCCAACCGCCCGCCTAATGGAGAAGGCCCAAGAAAACCTGGCTTCTTACCCCTTGCTGCCTGTGTATCTTTTCTATCGGGGCTACGACTCGAAACGGAGGGCAGACCTCAGCAAAGTGAACCCCCACCCCCCCCCCCCCCCCCCCCACATCGTCACCTCCCGCCCCCGGCACCGAGGGACATCAACGGGCTCCATTTGTAGCAAATTTGCTCCCCCAGCTCTCTTTAATTGACCGACTTTGCCACTAACAAGGAGCTGATTGAGCTCAACAAAAGCGCCGTCTCAGTACCAGAGGTCCATTTCACGTCTTGGAAGTCAACCGGCAGCGTCGCACTAACTGTCTTTTTATCATTTTCAGGCCGAACTTCTTCTCTCTATGGCTTGATGGAGCTGCTTCCTAACAGAGTGACGCGTTTGCAGAGAGAGGAAAACCAGCAGCGTTGGAAATAGAGGCAGTTATCCCGACTTAGCGAAAAGGGGGCTGCCGCTGATGGCATCAGTTGATTCTGCCGTTTCTTTATATCTGCTTGATGAATGTGATGTTTGGCCACCACAATTAGACAGGATTGTTTACTATATAACCTTGTAATCAACCTGGCTTGGTTGACAGCTCACCATTACCCCTTGATAACAGGTCTGCCACAATTTGGACCCTGAAAGAAAATATATATTAAAAAGAAAACCACCGAGAAGCTTCTTTGGCTATTTTTGATGCTTTATGGATGGAGTGCTGGCCCTGTTATCTTTGGGCGTAATTTGTTTTCAAGAACTGTGATTTACATTTCATCGGGATTACACCTTTTAGAGCTACGCGCGGGTTGAGAAGTAGGCAGCCGGTGAATGTTCTACATCCCCACCAGAAGAGCAGGGAGGAGGCGGCGGCGGGGGGCTGTGGTGGTGGTGGTGGTGGGGGGTTCAAACGATTTCCAAGTCCTCAAGTGGAGAGGATTACAATTACAATTAAAAATCAAAAGCCCTGTGTGTCCATCAAACGACTGCCCATAACCCTTTTGTGTACCTACTGCCAAATAATGGCAGCTAGTAGAAGGGTTGGCAGATGCAAAACGCTTTCCGGCTTAATTGTGGCGTATTACCGGAGCTTGTTCGTCGGGGATATTATGCAATGAGTGTTATTTTAGGCAAGATCGCGGGTTCCTAAATGGCATGCTAATGCGAGCCGCTTGGCAGCACGTTAAAGAAAATCCATGCATCACCATTAAAAACAACAGCGGGGGCCAGTGGCAAAGTTCAATCATCTTGTTTTGGATACAGGCCTTGATGTACAGCGGAAAAGTTCAGCGCCGACTCCAGCTGCTGCACAGGTAGAAAACGGTCACAGCGGAAATATAAAAGGTGGATTTGGAAAAAAAAATAAAGTAATATCCGCGTTTTGTGAGGCGGACGCAGAATTGCCTTTCAAATACGATGGAAAAATTTGCACAAAACCACCAAAAGCTTTTGCTTTATGAGTGTTTTTACCTGCAAATAAGACATAAATCTCTATAACAATTACAGGACTTTGCAGCAGCGTGCCAATTAACAACAAATACTGCCTCAATGCACTTTACAGGATAGACCGATCTAATTGATATTCAGAGGCATACCATGAGATAAACCCAGTGATACTGACAGATTTACAGTCAGTCACATACGTCCTGATTATATTCTAGTTACAACGTAATGCATTCAAATGTAGCTTATTACGGCTATTGGTAAAAACTTTTATTTTAGGAAAAAGACATTTAAAGCAGACGATGAAATGCCCTTGTTTTTGGTGTGATTCCAAAAACAGGATGGTAAAACTCTCAGAAATGATGTTCATAACAAAAATGGTACTTTTCTTTGTTTTGGAGTGTTTTTACTCTCAGAAGAAGATGGAAAGCTTAGAAATCCGACTCCCTTAAGCATCAAGGTTTTACCAGGGACACCGAACCCTCATAACGTTTTACAACATTTGCTAATTAAACCGTCTTTGCTTACGTTCTGTGGGTCTCATTTAGAGTGTTTGCACATTTAAAGACAAATCAAAAGCTTGCAGATTCCTGTTAGTGTTTTACCAGATACACAAATCATTTGCCAAAAATAAATAAATATATAAAAAATAAAAATAAAAACTGCTTGGATGGTGAAATTTCACAATGTTAACAGCAATGAATAAATAAATAGGTCATTGCATCGACTTTTAACTATGAATCCGTTTTTCTTTACCTTCAAAGTATATAAAAAAAAAAGACCTAGAAACTTTAGAGCATTACGACTTGTTTACACTATTATCTAAAGATTTGTGACCAAATTACCAGGTAATGCTTAACATTAACAAAATTACACGCAGCACTCTCTCGGAATCTCCATTAGTGATCCGATTTTAGCAGATCACTTACAGTATGAAATTTAAAACAAGGCGATGCTTAAATTAGCAACATTGATTCACAAGAATAAAAAAAAGTAATTACTCTATAACCAAATGTTTTTACCTTCAAAATGGGATGCAGAACTCAAATTATCCCAACTGCAGCTGGCATTATTTTCATTCAGAATGCATTTTACCAGATGCTGAACTTTTATGGCAAAAAAATCCGGATTTCAAATGGAAATGAGGGCACATTTATGATAATGAACAACAGTTCTAGCAACTCGTTTTTTCCTCGTCATAAATAAGAGACTGGAGATTTGCATTTAGGTTTTTTTTACCCTCATTCTAGGAGGATAAAGTCCAAATCCAACCTTGTTTCTCACGGTTTAAGTTGTTTGAAACCATATATAATTATTATCTGACTGTAGTTGAGCCACTAGGTTATTTCTCCTGTAGTGTTGTAATTGTCAATGCACAAGTACTTTACCTGAATGGCATGTCCTCTTGTCTTTCCCATCTTGAAGACTGAGTGAAAGACACGCCATTTATAATTGCAGGAGACACCAAGTCTGTTGCGGTGGGTTGATAATTCAACATAGATCTTGAATGAATGTTGAAAAACAAGACGTGGGTCCTCAGGTGGTTCATGTAACTTTCCAAATTTACAAATTTACAGGACAATCTGATCAACCTCCATATGGAAAATATATGCAACACTCAATTTATTGGCATTTTTTAAGTCCCACCATTTATGGCACCGATATTTGTATTTTAAATAATTGTTTTATTTTATGGTGGAGTGTTTTTCCCCGCTGCTAAACACATGAACTTAAGCTAAAGCTGGAGTTTTTCTACTTTTCTTACAAAGGGGTTGTGGTTCTGCTTTCCAGGGAGGTTATTGGAAATCTAAAACAAAAATAACTTATCGAGTAATATTTGAGACTCTTAAAGTTTTTTTTTTTGTTTGTTTTTTTAAATTTGCACAAGTGTTGGTTTCATTACCTCACTAAACTTTTCCTTCCGTGTCCCATCTGCCTCCTTCCTCCGTTGCTTCTCCAACTCCACCTCCCCTTGCTCCTCTCCCCTCCTCTCCGCTTTTCCACGCATCTTAATCATGTGCATTATTCCGGCAATCCAGATCACAACATTTTACATAATTCTTTGTTTATTCATTTTCTCCGCCAGTCAGTGGAATTATGTAAAACGCGCTCCGCGGCTGTAACAGAATGCGCATTATTCCAACACGTTTGCGTTACTCCGAGGCAGGGTGTCCCACTTTAAACGAGAATTTACACTTAAAATGTCACACGGGTTTATCCACATTTTATAAACAGCGTATTTATTATGTTCAATTTGGGTGACTCCTGAACCGGGGTGCTTCGAGTGCTTCCTTCCCCCCTTTTTTTCTGTGAGCTGATATGGCACCTGAAGAATTGGTTCTTTATTTATTTATTTTATTTTACAATGAAACATCATTTAATTTTTGTTGAAATAATTCAGTCATTAACTGGCAGTTTTAAACCTGCAGCTTCTTGAAAGAAGAAAAAAAAAAAGAAAGAGAGCGGATAATGCAATTCCTGCCATTCACCCCGGCGGGCCCTTTTTTCTTTCCTTCTTTTTTTTTTTTTTGGCAAATTCTAACACGATCATCTTCATTCAGAGAGATGCGACGTGTGAATGGACGAAAAAGCCTTTAATATGGATGACGCGGGTTCGAATCCCAGTCGTGTAACGCGCAGTGCCCAAGTCTTTAGGAGCGTTTTGACTGTGGCGACCCCTGAAGGTGCTCCGAAGTGCCCTTAGTAGCCTACGTCTTCAGTCAGCTATCGTGGGGGAGGATGTTCGCCACAAAAATATATATCTTTCCATTTAAATTATTCAAATAAAACAGCAAATATGAGCCCTTAAACCACTGTTTAGGTTATATGGTAGCGTTGGAGTTCACATGCAGATGTTCGGAGCGGTTTCTGCAGCAGCCGGGTCCATCTGTGTTTACAGTGGGCTGCTTAGTGAGCGCCTGCGCGGAGGGGAGGCATATCAGGCATATGGACATTTTACAAAAGGTTACCCTGCATAAATTAGTAGGAATGGCAATCTGCTGAAGAAAAGGTCTGAGTGGGGTAATAAAAGACATCTGCTTTCACAACAAGAGGTGAGAAGTTATACCTCAGCCACGCCACAAGTGGAGCATCTGTAAATATATTTTCTCTGTTGAGTTTCAGTATGAAGTAGATTTTTTGGAACAAGTTCTCAATACTTGTTCTAAAGCATTACAAGTGGTGACAATTAAATGTTTCCCTCGTTTTTCAATCACTATTTCCTAACTTTTTTCAATCACTATTTCCTAACTTTCACCACCGTTATATATATACATATATATATATATATATATATATATATATATATATATATATATATATATATATATATATATATATATATATCTTTCCTTTCATATGTGTTTTGCTTGTTCTCTGAGGGAAACATTATTACTTCTGCAGGGAGTCTTCGCTCAACAGGCTGGTCTTTTGAGTTTTCTCTCATCTTAGACTGACATCTAGTGGCCACTGATGGAACGGCACCCAACGTCTACTCTACATTATGTAGCTCTTTTCAAGTCTAATTGCAGATATGCTCAGTTTAAGAGACTCTGAAAGAAGCTAAATAAAAACAATAACATTAATTGAACCTTTAGATTCTCGTCAAGTTGACTGGGTTCCTCTGTGGTATGGAATTTGATTTTAGTACTTCTGGATTAGTATGGAAACAGAACATAAGAGTATGAAAAAAAATATTTCCACACTTTATTCCCTGTTCCGCTGTCTAAAAGCTGTCATTTATTTGATCATTCCTTCTTTGTGTCCTTCATTGTGTCCTTTTTTCATTCCTTTACTCATGCCATTCCTTCAATCCCTTTCTCTTTCCCTCCCTTTCTTTCTTGTTTTCTTTCCTATTTCCCTCTCCCTCTTCCTTCCTTTCCTTGTGTCCTTCCACCCTACCTTCCTTATGTCCAAATAAGGACATCCTTGAACATCCTTCATCTCTCCTTCTAATTCCTTTCTGAGGCCCTTCTTCTTCTGTGCTTCTTTCCTTACTTGTGTCCTTCCTCCCTCCTTTCTATGTTTCCTCATGTCTTTTCCTCATGTCCTCCATTCCTTACCCTTCCTCACTTCTTTCCTCATGTACTTTCCTCATTTAAGTTCTTCTTCCTTTGCTTGTTCCTTCTCCCTCTATGTATTATTTCCTTATTTCTGCTGTTTTCTTTCTTTGTGTCCTCTCTCCCTTTTCCCTTAATGTCTTTGCTTGCATCCTCAGTATCTCTGGCTTTTACAGCTTCCATGTTTGTATTTGGGCTACCCAATTATATACACTAAAGAGATCCACAACATCTGACGGACGTTTACATAAATATTAGTTATGTTATCTTTACTTGCTGACCATGCAATGAAGCTCTTCGGTATATGTGGTGGAGCACCGTCCTGCTCAAAAGTCCTGGTCTGCTTGAAGAGGGTGTCTAGTTAAAACTGCCAATAGGTTTTGGTGTTGATTTTGAGCCCATCTTCAACCCGAAAAGATCCAACTAGCTCCTCTTCAATAATACCAACCTCCACCTTGCTAGAGTCAGACCTGAAGTAGAGCTCTCTGACAATCACTTGTCCAGCATCGCTCCCATCCAGCCTGGCCTTTCAAGAGTCACTCTCCTCTCATCACTCCACAAATCCTTTTAAAAAAATACGTCTTTAGATATTTCTTGGCCCAGTCTTGATGTTTCACGGCTGTTGTTCAGTGGTGGTTTGGGTTTCAGCCTGCTTTACCATATCTTTAGTAAAGACAACAGGTCTATAAAGCTCTATAAAGCTTGGATCTCCACACTACTCCAGGCATTTCCAATTAAGAAAGCTTCCTGGATGGGAAGCAAAACGCCTTCAGCTTCAGAATAGAAGTCCAGTAGTTTTGTGTTTTTTTAACCATTTTTAGATGGAAAATAACCCAATCAAAGTATTTGAAAAAGTAATTTCCCCCTAAAGCTAAAAACTGGCTGTGCCACCCTTGGACACAAGTGTGAAAAGCAATTGCAATAGATGAACTGTTTACATCCCTATGGGGGACCGTTGGCCCACTCTTTATTGCAGAATTGTTTTAATGAAGCCATATTGGAGGGTTTTCCAGGATGAACTGCCTGTTTAGGGTCATGCTACTGCATTGCAATTAGATTCAAGCCCAGACTTTGATTAGAACACTCCAACACCTTCTTTGTGTTTTGTTTTGAGTCATTCAGAAATAAATATCCATCCAAATGTGCATGCTGAACTGACGGCCAGGCATTCTCCTTCAGGATTTTCTGCTAGCCCCATTTGAGCTGGAAATATATCAAATTTAGGAACATCTCTGGCTTTAACAGTAAGACTGGTTCTAGATTTTCAAAATATTTTTTATTGCAAAGCGGAAGATGGTTTTATTATCAACAGCTTAATTAGGTAAACTACTATGTATAAAAAAAACTCAAAACAAAATTTGGAAGTAATTTTACATCAAGTAATGTGTTTAGTGAAGTGACAGCATATGAATTTCATCCTCTTCTAAATCTTTTTATTTTCTTTTTACTTAAAAGGGATACCCTTTTTTCAAATGACAGTTAAAAAATTGGTTTTAAATATATAGAGTGGGGAACCTGTTTCCGAATATTTACAACCAACTATTTTTCTCTCTCATATTAATCATGCTTTGCATTTAACATCTTAGAAATTTTTAGAACAAACCTCTTTTAGTTTGTTTTGTATTTCCCACTCCTTGAAACAGCTCTAGAGATTTTCTGTTGTGCATTTTTGAATCAAATCTTGCCCTCATTTTTTTACTGCAAAAAACCAACAAACAAAAAAGAAACTTAAAAGAACATACCAGGAATATAGCATAACGTAGCCGCACATTCACTTCCACACCTCTAATAGATTCTGCCTAATCTGCTTCTGTTTGCTCTTGCCTGTGTGTTACCTCTATCGCCGTGTGGGTGGTTAGGATTGATTAACAATAACAGCAGCTGACTGAGCAGGAATAATTCACCAAAAACAAAGCATCTGTAAATCAAGAGGGCCCGCCATGAGAGACCAAGGCAACAGAAGCACGGTACCGCCGTTTCCTGTGTTTCGATGCCGCCTAATTGAAGCTTTGTCACGTAGATCGGCGGCGGGGAAGCTTCAAAGGCTAGCGGGGGTCCGGCGACAACACACGGCTCGCCACCTTTGATGTGGGCTGCTTCTTCTGCGTGCGGGGCTTTGATACAAGAGGTCGGCATTGGTGTTGGAGAGGCCTTGGCGGACACAGTCGGTATCTGGGAAAGAGGAGAGGCTGGGACATGACAGGAGACAAGAGGGAAGAACACAAGGGTGCTGAAGTGGCTGGGATTCATATTCATTCTCAGGGATCCCTGTAAACACAGGGGTATATTGACTCTATCATTTCCTTTCCATAATAAAGACATTACTCAGAAGCAGCTTCTAGAAACAGGAAACTTTTCATGATGGAAGGTTTGTTGTGGGACCCAAACACAAAAAGACGCCGACAGCCGTGGAATGTAGTCAAGGTAGGGTTTGGCTCCAGTGGATTGAGTTAAGCTGTTATAGTTTGGGTAAGATGGATGCGAACTTAGGTATCCAATGGAGGCTTGATGTAAATTCCAGTGACCAAGAGACACAAGGTAAGCACAGGAAATATGGAAGAGGATAGCGCGTAAGAGACTTAGATCAGGGGTTCCAAAAGTAGGAGGTCACGAAACACCTCTTGCAGGGTCATGAGATGATTTGATGGTGATGTGCTACAAAGATTTAGCATTTCCTTATTTGTGAAACAGACATCAAACTATAGCTTTACAGGATGCTCCACATTTCTTATGTTAATGTGGGGGAGGCTGGAATTTTTTGTAAGAGTTATTTTACTCTAAATATTACTTTATTACCACAGAAAGCTCCCAGGACCTGACTTGATTGAGCCTTCCTTCTTAAAACTGGCAGCTGATTTTATAGCAGAGTCCATTTTTTAATCTTTCAATTGAAAACAAGGACATCCCATCTATTTTGAAATCTGCTTTTGTCCTTCCTTTATTAAAAGGAGGTGATCTATCAGTTCTTATGAATTATAGGCCAATTTCAAATTTATATGTTTTATCCAAAATTCTCAAGTCTCTTTGAAAGAGTTCCTCTATTTAAATGAAATCCTTTCTAAATATCAAGTTTAACTAAAGCACTATCACTGCTACTATGAAGGTGATAAATTACATAATTGTAGCACTTGATGAAAAACAGTACTGTACTTCACTCTTTATTGATCTTTCAAAAGCTTTTGACACTGCAGACCATGCTATCTTAAAACGCATGCTACTTCTGGACTGGACTGTCAGAGCATGCGGATGCTTGGTTGTCAAACTATTTAGAAAGCAGGTCCCAGTGTATAAAATGTGAGGGTCTTTGTTCTGACTTTGTTACTGTTCACAAGGGTGTTCCACAAGGATCTGTTTTGGGGCCCCTCTTATTTATCTTGTACATCAACAATGTTGAACAAAATGTCTCTGATGCTAATATGCATTTTTATGCTGATGATACTAGCATTACTATGTATTGCTTTGGGTCATCTCTTGGACAGGCGGTTAATTCCCTACAGCAACTCTTTGTTGCTGTACAGTATTCATTTATTAATCTTAAATTATTCTTAATGCTGACATGACAAAGTTAATGTTTTCAAATCATAAGAAGGTGCCTCAAACCCTGCCAGTAGTGTCCACTCTGCAGGGGAATGTCATTGAAGTGGTATATGAATATAAATACCTTGGAATTGGAATTTATGACTCCCTCACCTTAAAACCTTTTATTGATAAACTTGTGAAGAAATGAAAACTTAAATTGGGTTTCTTCTTTCGTAATAAGACATGTTTTTCTTTTGGAGTAAAAAAGCGCCTCGTCTCTGCCACGTTTTTATCGGTTTTAAATTATGGAGACCTTTTTTTTTTAAGAATGCTACTTCTTCATGTCATCAAATGTTGGACTCTGTTTACCATGCTTTATTGAGGTTCATCACAAACTGTAGAGCCATGACACGTCACTGTGACCTGTACTCTCAGGTGGGTTGGCCTTCCCTCTCTACGAGGAGGCAGTGTCATTGTTACACTTTTATTTAAAAGGCCCTTGTTGGATTACTGCTCTCTTAAATTTGTACCTTACTTTCACAGAAAAGCATGGCCTCTTATGCCCTCAGATTTGAGAAGGACTCAATTATCTGTAATTGTTTTACTTGATATGTTTTTTATGCACCTGTCATTTAATCTGATGTATCTCTGTTCAATATGTAACTCCCTTGAAAAAGAGGTTTTTAATTTAAAATGAAAAAAAGAAAAAAGGTTTCTATCTTTTAATTCACTGTTTGCATTTATCTGACATTGTATGGCGATAACAGCAAGTAAACCCACCGAGGCTCATTCTTTGGGAACCCTATGCATTCCCAATCCAGAGGGGATATTCAGTCACCTCCAATAGGGACAGAGGGGAGGGTAAGGTCCCACAAAACCTTATTTAGGCAATAAGGCCTGGAGACGTCACTCCCCATGCCTGTAAACCCAAGCTGAGCGGGCTTGGAAGAAAAGAGCTCAACAGACTTTACTGTTGAGTGAACAGGAGACAGACCTAGAGGCATAAACAAGCCCCAAAGGGAACAATATTGTTAAATTATCAATTTAAAGAATGAATAGGATTCCTTTCAAATGTACCATAAAGTCTCTCATGACTCTTTTGTCATTCCTTGTAAAAGAAATTGACGGGGGTTTCAGTAGTTTTGATTAACTTTATATATATATATATATATATATATAGATAGATATATAGATATATATATATAGATATATAGATAGATTATATAGATATATATATATATATATTTATATTTATATGTATATTATATATATTTTTATATATTATATATATATATATATATCTATAATATATATATATATATATATATATATATATATATATATATACATTATATATATAATATACGGCAGCTATTATAGGGATTTGATTAAGCGAGCCAAAGTGAAGGTAATGAGGGATATTACTCTTAAATTCTGTTTTTAAATGAAACTTATAATACAAAGCATATTAGCTGGAAATTGTGCTATACTTACAAATAACTGTTATTTATTTATTTCACTTTCATTGGCCAAAAATATGACCACTAGAAGGAATGGAAGTCACCACATTTATTGGGAGGATACTGATTGAACCAAAAGCCAGAAATAAATCAATCAATAAAAATCATTCAATCAAACCTAGAGCAATTTATACTGGTTTCCATAACCTCTCTGTGATGAAAAAACACAAAACATCTAAAAATGACATCTAGTCATGTCATTATTTAAATGGAATGCTTTTTTCAGGAAAATGTTGTTTTTTCCAATTGAAGAAAAACATCTACAAATTCATTATAGTCCGTCCTGGCCCATTTTCTTTTTCAATGTTGGACATTGGTGAGCAGATGGGCTACAGCCACAGAAGGCTAAAATGAATGCTTCACATGTCCGCTAAGGTCATTAAAACTGGGGCGACTGTTAAAACCTGACTGGAAAAATATTCCCTGGTCCAATGGGTCTCAGTATCACCTCTGATGTTCAGATAGCAGGATCAAAATCTGGTGTAGACAACAAAAAATATGGATCTATCTTGCAATATATCAACTATTCAGGCAGGTTGTGGTGTTACGATAGTATGGGATTTTGTCTTGGCATACATTGCGTCCTTAAGTAACTGTAAAGTATTGTTTAAATGCCAGTACTGTTGCTGGCCATGTACTGTCCCTTATGGCCACAACATACCAATCACCTGATGGCTTCTTCCACCAGGAAAACGCTACATGTCAAAACAATCAAATTAATTTAAACAGGTTCCGTGAAGATGACGATTAGTTTACTGTACACCAACGGTCTTCTATGTCACCACAGTTTAATCTGACATATCATTGGGAAGTAGTGCAACTGGACAAGCAGATCCAAAGCAACTGCATGATGCTCTCACGGTAATAAATACTGAGATCTCTGGAGATTGGTTTTGACACCTTGTTGAAGCTATGGTCGTCTGTATTTATCATTGGGACTTTGTACTTTCCACTGAAATTTGTCTTCTGTGTTTAACCCATCATTTAAGGAGCAGTGGGCTGCTGAAACCAGGAAACTTCCAGCCTTCCTAAGACGAGAGCACCCTGCTCTACACTAGACCCAATCTCCTCTGACCCCAGCTCTGAGTCCCATCAAGAATTAAGGAACTTCTGAAGGCAAAAGGGGGTTCAATCCAGTACCAGCAAGGTGTACCTGGTCAAGTGGCAAGTCAGTGTGCACCAAGTAGATCTCTTCAGGGGATACGCATATAGACCTTTATGGAGGACATGCTAAATGTATTTCTGTAAGGCATTCCAGGGGTATAAACTTCAGTATCAGTTGACTATAAGATTCATGGCAAAACAAAACTGTAAATAAACATTTTAACAGTTTCTTTCAAACCCCTTGGTGACTAATAATATTGACTTCTAGAACCTGTTCCACACACTCACACATGCACACAGACGGAGGTGGTAAAAAGAGGTAATTGATCTCTAGTTTTGCTTCATTTAACATGAAAGAAAGGTCCCTTTTCATTCAAACTCTATCCACTTAAAGCATTCACAGGTGATCCATATTGACAAGGGCTGAATGATGCCAGAAAGCACTTGTGAAGACATTAATAAAGTCTTTGGAAGACGAATGTTCCTACTGTAAGGGTTTGTTCTCTTCCACCTTTATATATACGTCCATGACAGAGCTTTGATCTTTGAACCAGTGACACATGGTCGAAACCTCCTTTCCCTTTTGTACCAGACTGGTAACTACCTTTAACTCACTCCTCAAATGTCTTTTCAAAGCCGGTTCTTTTGTTTTTAGAAATAAAAGGGTAGGAAGTCAACATGAAGAGGTAAGGAGACATTGACAAACATGGTAATCAATAGAAACCATCTAAAACGGAGAGGGCTCTGGAGAGTGCCAGCTGTTGAGGTGACCTAACAGGGTTAAATGCTTAATGCTGTTGAATATTTCTATCTACTAATTGGAATCATGGTAGGCTAATTAGGAAAAAAACTTAGCAAGCCACGGCTTATGGCAGGCCAAGCTTTTACTATCATTGAGCATCAAAATGTTTAAGAATCAGTGTTTGAACCTGTCAGTTAAAAATGGTCATCACTAAAAGAGCTTCTATATTTGAGTCGCACTCTCCGTATTCACACACCGATGTAAGGATAGGCAGGCAACTATAGGACGAGCAAGTCTCCCATGGACACATCAACATAGGGTGGAATCTACATAATAATGATTGCAAAACAACTATTTTTCCAATAGAGCTACAGCGGCCCAAAGTGTTGATGGAAAGTCCTATCATAGCCGCTACTTTTGCTGTTGATGTTAATCAAGCCTCCCTTTGCACACTGTAGAAGAGACCCTTGACATTAAACTATTTGTAAGAGCAGATAGCCAAGATTTTGTGCCACAATTGGTTATACAGGTGTTTTATCTTTTTTTATCTTAAAAAAGCCTTGCTTAAATATATATATATATATATATTATATATATATATATATATATATATATATATATATATATATATATATATAGTCAGTGTCAGTCAGCACGCGCGCTGACTGCAGCGCGCTCCCCCTCCCCTCTCGTACATGGCTCAGCGGCGCCAGCCAATCAGCACGCAGGCTCAGCCTGGCCCGCCCACTCAGCTCTCACACAAACTTAATACACAAACAGCTGAGAGAGACCGCAGCAGCGAAAAAACATGAACGGGGAAGTAGCACCGTTTGGCTTTATTTTAATACCGTAAATGAAATCAAGCTGTATGTTTTGTAAAAAGCCGGTTCATTTCAGTGGAAACACAACAAATTTATCTAAGCACGTGAAAAAACATGAAAACGTCGAGCCCCAGAAACGGAGAGAGGAGACGAAACTTCTCTAACTGCCGACAGACCCACATACGTCTCTGACTGAGGCGTTTCAGTCCTCCATGGGACATCCAGGTAGATCAGTGGATGGATGGATGGATGGATGGATGGATGGATGGATGGATGGATGGATGGATGGATGGATGGATGGATGGATGGATGTTACTATAATATATATATATATATATATATATATATATATATATATATATATATATATAATATATATATATATATATATATATATATATATAATATATATATATATATATATATATATATATTGTATGTTTTATCCTTTTATTTCTGAAAGTGTAATAGCCTGTTTGGGCATTTTAATATGCAATTTTGCAATAAATGACACTAATAAAATACATGATAGTCCATGTTAAACTCTGGACTATGATGGCTAAATGACTAATCATGACGCCCTGATGTTTACACAATGTGTAAATAAATTTGTAAATAAATGCCATGCCGATATATTTTTTTGCCTCTTAAACAAAGAAAAACATGGTATTAGGCATTAATAAAAATTTTACATTTCAATAAAGTCATAAGTTTTATAGTTCGCTTTTTCACTCTCTCTCACACACACACATCTAATTCTGAGCTTTCACACCAACAAACTTCTTTGAATATTTTTGCTTGCTGTTTATATCCATATTCATACAGTTTAAGCCTGGAAAAAGGTTTTAAATCTCCAGGTCATTCCAGTCTTACACTTTTCTTGCAACTGGGCAGGAGCTTAATACCTTGAATGAGACTGTTTAGCAACTGTTTAGTAACTCCAGGTCCTTCGTTTGGCAACGTAATTCAGCCTTAGTTTGTCAAATACAGACAAAACAAATTAATAAGCATTAAAGTACGGTTTATGGGTTGGGTTTCTGCAATGTTATCAGCATGTTAAAAACTCATCTTCAGAACCAATGTTTGCTCAAATTGGTGATCTGCACCAAGTAATCTACTTTCAGCAGTTATCACCGGTTATTGCACCGTAAACTGCAGAAAATACATGCAGAGTTGCTCTGTCTGCCTTTACTACCGTCGGCTCCTATGGCGGAGGGACATTTCAGCTGGATACCCTCAAAGTGTCTAGTGCAGGCAGGTCTCTTAATAACCGCTGTTTCGTCACTTATTTTAGAGCCCAAATAAGCGATTTCACTTTCAGAAACGTGCCCAAAAAAAAAACGCAACCCGTGACTGTACAAGCGCCTTTAGAAAAAAAACAAGCCCAAAGTCGCATTAAATAAACAGTCTGTGCAACAGTGAGCGCGGGTCTGTTTTGCTACAGTCTCTAGCTCTCTTGGAACTATACTTTTCAATATATATATATATATCTATATATATATATATATATATATATATATATATATATATATATATATATATATATATATATATATACATATATATATATATTGGAAACTCAGTATTGTGCTTGCACCGGACAGCAACTCTCCGTTTAGGGAAAGATGAGGAAATTCTAATGAGACATTAAGCTCCCACTAACCTTGTTTCACTTTAGCAACATGTCAGTTTTGATTAGATGTCTAGAATCAGTTAAAACTTAGTCAAATATAAAAACATCTAGTTTTGTTCATCTAATAGATGCCATAGCCACAATCAACTGAAGTTGGGACGAATACCTATATAGCATATTTAATGTAACTCTGCGATATTTTGTCAGTTCTTTGCAACCTTTTACCTTGAACCAGCTGTGGAACAACGCCTTGACACGTGTTTAGCTACTAAGCTAACAGCATTAGCTGATGATTGTTACCATATTTTAGTTATCTCTGATTCTTCTTCTTCTTCCCGTGTTCTTGAGTATAAATCAGCTCCCTGACGCCATGTCTCTGACCGTCTTGTTTACCTACACAGTCAGCTCTAATCAGTAAACACACAATCATTCAATTTTTTTTTTTTGCTCATCCATGTTTTTGCTTCTAATAAGCAATTTTTTCTCCGGTGGTAGAAGCGTGCATCTCGACAGCTGCTTATGATTCAATATGTTAAAGATAAATGAGCAGCTAGAACTGATGTGACGCAAGACGACTCACCTTTCTGTCATGATGCAGTGCCGGTATATCAACACAATTATTCCGTTCCAAAATTACCAGTCCTTCATTAATCAATCTTTTTTTTTTTTTTTTTGATTACAATGGCATTTTTACTTAACTGTCTGAGTTTTATCGAGGGGGGGGACACAAAATTACAATATAATTTCAAAATGACTGGCATCCTCAGTTCATCGCTCTATTACAAAGACCTTCACCATTTCATTTGCATCTTGATGTCCATCATTTTGGACAACTGTCTCTTAAGTCACGAGATCTCGTATAAATGGAGAACATTACAAAATGGAGGCCAAAGCAGGTGGATATTATCTCCAAAGCTCATAGTTCCTTTAAAATCTACAAGTCAAATCCCAGTTTGTAGGGCTCATGGAGTGCCTGCTGAGGGCAAGGTCTGCTGAGTACAGATGATATCAGCCAGTTATTGCCTGCTCCTTTCACTCTTGCCATGATGAGCTGTGCCACTGAGTGTGTTGTTGCCTAATTCCCTCTAACTACAGCTCTGTGTAATCACATACCCCAATTAACCACCTCGGTTCCCCGTTTCCTGCGACGTGCACGCCGCCCTGTCTTCTCGCCACACAGAGTAATTAGCTTTCATCTGAAAATGAAAAGAAAGGAGCAGCTCAGCAATTGTGCAGCCACTCTCTCTTTCTGCCCGTCTCTCTAGCACTCTACTCCTCATATCATAATGGCCTGCAATTTCAATCAGATGGATTTTTATCGCTGACACTAAGAAAAATTGCCTCTCATCCTAGTCACTCTTTTCACCAGCCCCCCCCAAACAAGCAACCCGTCTCATCTGATAGCTCGCGCTTTTGAGACAGCCATCAAGGAGAGTCCTTGTTGTGACTGGGAGGTCTTAGTTTGATATTTACAAAGGATTTAATTCCCCTCGGTGGATGTGGGTGGCATAATGGAAGGATCTGGTGTAAAATTTGATTTTCATCCACCTAATGAGAGGAAGGACAGAACAAATCCATAGCAGATTTTTGATTGTGCCTATTTGTATTTAGTGGTGTGATTCCCTCCTTGAAGCTTGGCAATGATTATCTGACTCGAGCCAAACTTGACTGTTTAAACATATTTTATATTCTTTGAAAAGCTTTTAAAAATATGATATATGTAATAGTATTAGAGTTCAGATAAACATATGGCTCATATTTTTGTTTAATTAAAACTACATTTTAAGTGCTTTACAGCAAAGTTGTTAATTTAAAGTAAAATTCAACTTCACTGGCCAACTTATGGTTGCAACACTTTTTTACGGGAAATTGGACTGGATTATACACAACCTTAAATTTGCTTTGCATTTCAGAAATTTCTTCATCTCAAAATGTTTTGGCTTAGATTTCAAATTCAAATAAATTGTTGTTCACCTACTGTAAGCAGTTGGATTTGTTCTTTGTAGTAAATTGTGATTTAAATGTCTAAAATTGACCCTTAAATACAAACAATTTCCACATTCCTCACAAGTAACTCGGAGACGCCATCGTAGCTTTTAGCCTCCAAAGCAGGAGAATGCTATGCACCATTATGGGCACCAAAGAACGACTGTTTGACTTTTTCCCTGTGTCTTTAATTTGCATTTGTTCCTCAGCTGAAGTTACTTTTACTCTGGATGACGGCAGACAATCCCCATACTGAGAACGCCACACTAGGTTTCTAGCTCTAACACGACTGAACATGGAACATGATCCAAGGTATGTGACTGATCACAACAAAAAGATGAAAGTGCCGGAAGGAACCCATATACCCAATTCAGTTTTGCACCAGTTATACAGTGAGGTGTTTCAATGTATTTAGGGGCTCTTTGGTGCGGTTAAACTGTGGATTTTATATCATCTCTGATTTCTCTACTGGTGTGCAGATTACCGACGGGACAGATACAGAACTGCCCTCGTTATTTACGCGATTCTTACATTGTGACCCATATGACAGCAGGTGATCCAGATCCTCATTACGCAGTGCTGCCACTTTAGTAGTTCACTTTCTAAAACATACAGATTGTGCCACAGTCTGATTGGTGGACAGGGCTCTTAGTTGAGTTCAACACTATTTTTTCCCATCAATGTTCCCATCAGGTCACAAAGGTGACACTTTTATCCTTGATTGTAACATTTATTCACAATCTTGACATTGCTATAAAGCTACACTATTGTTTGGCACGTGTTCCCTTGTCTACAGTGTTAAAATAAGATGGATAGAGTGTTTATTACAACCAGACAGTGAGTTTTTCAGCATCTAAAGGTTGCAGTATAAACTTCCAAATACCAAATAACAGGAAATGTCATACCTGCTCCCCAAAGACTACAGAAATCAGGCTTTTAAAACTTCCTCCCACTCACCCATGCATTCATCTTATACCTCAAAAATAAAAAGTGCAAAATTTATTGTATTAAATTTTTGGAGAAATCCCTTGTGGAGCTCATGGTTGGAATCAGGCTTTTTGGGTTGACTCACAGTCACAGTTAATGTAACGGGAAAAAAAAGGTTTTGCTCTGCATTGATTAAAACAGGTATTGCACTCAAAGCTAATTCTTAGGATAACTTCCACGACTTACTCTAGTGATTTTTAACCTCTAGAAGTATCATTTCAAAAATGATTAGGAATATGTACGTGACAACATGCAAACAGTAATGTCCATCGCTTATTATTGTCTTTTTTCAGGCTTTAATTTAAAAAAATGGCTAATGTTCAAATGTTTAACAGTTTTATTCTAAACTATAGTTTGCTCTGAAATATTTGCCAGCTTTAAATTGTTAAAACAATTGATGTTTTAGTCAAGCAAAGGTTGTAATGGATATAATTTTCATATTTCCTTAGTTGACCCATAAGCACTGTGTTCTAAGCTAATGTTCAACAGCTAATTATAGAGCCTTCACGGTTTGGATGAATACAAAGGCGCAACATGTACAACATTTTTTTTTAATCTACAAAAATAAAGAAATAATTAGGATTACGCACTTTTAAAAAAATACTTTTTTTAAGTTTATACATGAAACATTTACCAGGACAATTAAGTGTTTTTTTTTTTTTGTTTTTTTTCAATTATTTGCTCACATTGTGTAAATCTAAGAGCAGCTGTTTTAATTGAAATCACAGTTACTTGGTAAGATTAACTAATAGTTTGAGTAAGTTAAAGATTGCAATGTATTGAGGGGAAGATTCCAGCGACACCTGAAATATTAGACCGACCCATTTTGGCTTGTGGTTTTCACCAAAATCAAATATTTTCATTAATTTCTATGAGGTGGTCTGTGCTTATAAGTCATGTCATGCAAAGGATTGTGGGATTGCTTATAACTCCTTAGCACCAGTAATGAACATTGTGAGGTTCCTATGCTAAATCAGCTGCGGGAGGAAGCATACAGGCTCATCTACCTACCTCCTTCCTTACTGACTGCAGTATTCAAACAGCACTTATCATGGCAACCGATGACGTACTTCCGCTTTGGCTAAAGAGTCCTTACCCAATAAGAATATTTGGATAGACCCTTGGACCGTAGTAGTGGAAACAGACCGTAATGCACTGAGCTAGTGCTAACAACGAATGCTAACAGCAGGATCCACAGCTAAGTATTTATCTTGAGTGAACATAAAAAATCAGACAAGGTGTACTTTAAGTCAACAACACGGTGAAATCATCCAATATCTCGAAAAACAGCAGGTTTTAAACAATAAATTACTTGTCATTGTAATATTGGTTATTATTTTTCCCATGTCAAAGGTTGTGATATATAGTTACAATGGCAGTCCATGCTGTTGTATTTGGAAAAAGGCCAATAAAAAAAGTCTGAAATAGAAAGTGTAAGATGTTTCAACGCTTCTTTAAAAAGAAAAGTCCTCATTGAGATAAGTTGTGAGTTCAGGAGTTGGTCAGATATTGTTTCCACACACTGTAAGAGAGCAGCTTCCCAGCAGATGAACCAGAGAGATGATATCATTAGGAAGTTACCAGCAGGATGAACGCTCCTCACAGGTACACTGGTAATGTGACATGAACACCACACTTCGGTGTCACCCGGAACAGTTCCAGCTGGGTGAATCATTGTTCAGTCATACAAGTGAGCAGTCTGTTAATAATCCAACCCTGACATTTAACACATAATAAGGTGTTTTATCCCCATCTCCTTTGGAGGCGATTTGCAGGTGGAACAACCCAAAGACCTTTTAACTTCACAATAGGGCGAAGGCAGCCAATATCCCGCTGCTCTTTTTTTCTTCATTTCTGTCTTTACCTACCTTACCATCCCCCCTTTCAATTGCCTCTCAAACTGTTTGTTCTCTTATCTTTCCATGTCCTAACAAATCAATGAGGCGCTCGTTAGCCCAAGGATGTTCATCAGGAAACACTCACATACACTCATTTATCCATCCAGAATTTAAAGTAAGCCCAGAATCATAGAGCTACACTCAATGACAAGCCTGCAATGTCAAATTACATCAGGTCTTACAATTTTGTCCTAATGTTAAGAGACTTTTCACATCAAATGCTGTAATAATTTTCCTTTCCCTTCAAAACCTTAAAAAATGTAGGAATGAAAGAAAAACAGGCATTTTTTTTTTACATTTTATACCACAGTCTTACATCCATATTTTATCTAAAGTAATTTCAATTTAACTTGTAACTAACAAATTAAACAAAGATAAAATAAATAAACTTTGGTATTTTAACAAGAAAACAAGAAAATTCAAGAAAAATTTTCAGACAATTATTTTTTTTTTTCAATTAAATTTTATTTATATAGCGCCAATTCATGAAACATGTCATTTCAAGGCACTTTCCATCAGATTATAGAGATTGCGTCAGATGACACAGATTGGTCAAAAAATAAATTCTATTTAAGAAAACCCAGCAGGTTGCATCAAGTCTCTCCAAGCAGCATTCACTCCTCCTGAAAGAGCGTAGAGCCACAGTGGACAGTCGTCTGCATTGTTGATGGCTTTGCAGCAATCCCTCATACTGAGCATGCATGAAGCGACAGTGGAGAGGAAAACTCCCCTTTAATGGAAAGGAAAAACCTTCAGCAGAACTATTCTTCCTAATTAGGTGTAAAATGTTGCTACATTCTCATCCTGATCTCAACTCGTTCTCTGATTAATCTCATTTTAAATTAAACATTTCAAAATCCCAATTTTATCATTACTAAGCACAACTACAAAGTGTCATGTATTTTCACTTTCCAATTGAATTTCATATGATTTCTAAAACTGTCACAGGTTATCTGGCCAAATAATCGCATCATTTCTCTATTTTTGTTTGGATTTTACATTGCTAAAATATACAAAAAGACTGCCAGATTACAAACAGTTAATAGATGTTCATAATCAAGCTGTTAAAACTTTTTAGAGTAATAACCTGCAATTGCTTTGGATTAGTTAAAGGACAAGAAAGGAATTAAACCTGTCCAGTTCAAAAATAAACATAAACATTGATTTTGATTTACAGCTGTCTTGGAACTGCTTATTGATAAGTTATAAAGCCTTCAAAGCTTAGTTAAGTACAGGATTGCAAGCTATTGATAAACCCTTTCATTGTAGTTGTTTTATTCTTTAGTATTGCCAGATGTTGTTATTAAGATAGACACAAATGCTTTCTCATTTATTTGAATTTGGTTGTCACTTGTTTATTTTGTTTTTCTTTTATTTCTAGTGCATTTAACAGTTTACATTCAAAATACATACAATATATTACCAAAAGAAATCACTCTGTTGCCTTGACTCGCATATGAACTTTAGTGACCTCCCATTCTTGATCCAAAGGCTTCAATATGATGTTAGTCAACTCTTTGCAGCTATCACAGCTTCAGCTCTTTGGGAAGGCTGCCTATAAGGTTCTGAGTGTTCATGGGAACTTTTCACCATTCTTCTAGAAGTGCATTTCTGAGATCATACATTGATTTTTTAAAAAGAAGGCCTGGCTCCTCCCAGTCTCTGCTCTAATTTATCTCAAAGGTGTTCTATTGGGTTGAGGTCAGGACTCTGAGCAGGCCAGTCGAGGTCATCCTCACCAAACTCTCTCATCCATGTCTTGGATGGACCGGGCTTGGTGCTCTGGTGCACATCATGTTGGAAGAGGAAGGGGTCATCTCCAAACTGTTCCAATAAAGCTAGAAGCATGAAGATGTCCAGAATCTTTACGTATGCTTAAGCTTTCAGGGTTTCTTTCACTGAAAAACAACCTCACACCACAATCCCCCCTCCACGAATCCTTACACTTGGCACAATATAGTCAGACTTTCTCCAGGCAACCACCAAACCCAGACTTGTACATCAGATGGAGAAGCGTATTTTATAACTCCAGAGAATGCCCTGTGGCTGCCCTAGAGTCCAGTGGCAGTGTGCTTTTCACCACTGTATCCGAAGCTTGACATTGCACTTGGTGAAGTATGGCTCAGACGCTGCTACTCGACATGGAAACACACTGTTCATTTGCTAATCTGATGACCACATGATGTTTGTGGCCATCAGACTCCATCAGCTTCTGGGAGCGACCCATTCGTTCACAAATGTTTGTAGAAACAGCATGTCTAGCTGCTTGATTTTAAACTCCTGGGACCATGGACATGATTGCAACACCTGATTTCTAATATTTGGATGGGTGAGTAAATATTTTTGGAAATATTGTATGTTTCATTCTTTTTTTTTTTTATTCGTCAATTTTTCTAACACAAAAAGGTTTTCTGTATTCTTAAAAATCTTGAACGGTGGATGAGTTTAGGTACCTGAGGTCAACCATCCAACTGAGGTGGTCTGCTGTAGTGAAACAAACCTGATGGAAACAGCTAAAAGAGAAAGGTTGTCACAATTTTCACATTACAACCTCAATTTTAATTTTTTAAAATGATACGCCCCCAAAGCATGACGCTGCCACAACAATGTTTTACCATGGTGATGGTATGTTTAAGCTAATGTGCAAGTTTTTGTTTTCACCATACAATGGTAGTATAAGAATGTGCTTCCAGTTTTAAAGAAAAAAAAGGAGAAATTATTAAAATTTATTTCAATACATGCTAACCTAATTAGTAGTATCGCTTGGCTGGATAAGCACACTCAAACTTTCTTCAAGAACTACACCAGGAAAAAGAAAATGCTGTTTTTTCATTTAATTACTTGCAAAGCCAAAAAAGCATAGCAACGAATACAGTCGACACTCTTTTGGAGCCTAACTAAATCATCTCTATTTTTCACTAAAGCTCTTGTCTCAGAATTTAACCGGTAGGATCACATTTTATTTACTGTAAAGAGAAAAAGAAAAAGCAGAATCAGTATTAGGATGTCCTCATATGAGTCCTGGTGTTTATATCATTAAATCAGCAGAGCAAGTGTGATGTGGGTTGCCTTGTCTTTCATGTCTGTCCAAGTCTTGCCTTTTTTAGGGCACTAAGGGAAGCGCAGAACAGCTGGTGGCGTCGTGTATCATACAGATCCTCGTCTTATGGGTTGCAAATCCTTTTAACAGAGCACTGGCTTTCTTCTTTTCACTTTTATTTAATGATTTCATCTTTTTACATAATAAAGACAAGATCAGTAATCCCGCTATGGTTTCTTTAATCAAGATTTGGAGAAGATCCTTTATTTATTAGGAGTCTTTTTGAAGGGAAAACACGGCAACACAGAGACATTGAAGTATGTAGGTGCTACGTGGCTCTCCTTGTTCTGCTTTCACGGAGTTGTTTTTGATCCGGTTTTTTAACCCACCTGTACGGTATTCCTTGTCTGGGCCTGCAGCCAGTATCCTGGCAGAACCTCACATCAGCATCAGAGCGACAACGGCGCTCTTCCCTTCGAGGTTTTGCATACACAAGAGGGGCTTATCCTCTTAATAAATAAAACCTGGCTGGGACCTAAAATCAGAGGAACACAGGAGGGATCATTGCTCCCCTGCGCAATGAACCCCCCTCCACCTCCCTTCTTCGTCAGAGAAGGATTATCCCTTTCACCTAGCGCAAAACACCGTTAATTTCTCCTGCCAGGTTCAACTCCCAGCATGCAGTGGGGAGATTGGCGGCCTCTGCCTCTTTTCTGGTTTCTCCCCTTCCTTCTTCTCCTCCCCTCTACACCTGGCTCCCTGTCTGGTTTTTATCTCCTCTGGTGGGAAACACGAACCCCAGCGCCTCTTTCTCCTCATCCTGCTCTTTGATGATGTTTTACCGATGCTCGTTGAAGCCGTAGAGCTCTGCATGCCGGCGACTCGAGTCTTCGCCGAAGTGCCAAAAACAAGATTAAGGTGCATACGTCGGGTAAAACAGTTTTATTTTTTACATTTTTTTTTGTTAGCAGATGCAACAGTGGGTTTTTGCACAGATGAGATTGAGCAGGAAGCTTTGTTCACAGACTTATTTTCCTCCGCTCATGATAAGTCGTTGGCTAAAAAAACAGAACAGAACTAATAGTCTTTGCAAAAACTTATTTTCTTGAACTGGCTTCACTAATGCCGGTGTATGAATCGATATTTAAAGTGAAATTCTGTTCACTAATGGGGGGGGTCTAAGGAAGCAAATGTTTTTTAGAAGTTCTTCAAATCAGTTGTCTTTTATTTGGAGTAATAAAGGAGCG